>NC_049547.1:1303564-1306064 GCF_013358815.1 Electrophorus electricus
CCTGCCCAGACACCCTGCCCAGACACCCTGCCCAGACACCCTGCCCTGATACCCTGCCCTGATACCCTGCCCTGACACCCTGCCCAGACACCTGCCCTGACACCCTGCCCAGACACCTACCCTGATACCCTGCCCAGACACGTGCCCTGATACCCTGCCCAGACACCTGCCCTGACATCTGCCCTCACATCTACCCTGACATCTGCCCAGACACCTGCCCAGACACGCTGCCCAGACACGTGCCCTGATACCCTGCCCAGACACGTGCCCTGATACCCTGCCCAGACACGTGCCCTGATACCCTGCCCAGACACCTGCCCTGATACCCTGCCCTGATACCCTGCCCAGACATCTACCCTGACATCTACCCTGACATCTACCCTGACATCTACCCAGACACCTGCCCTGATATCCTGCCCTGATACCCTGCCCTGATACCCTGCCCAGACACCTGCCCTGACACCCTGCCCAGACACCTGCCCTGACACCTACCCTGATACCCTGCCCAGACACCTACCCTGATACCCTGCCCAGACACGTGCCCTGATACCCTGCCCAGACACCTGCCCAGACACCTGCCCTCACATCTACCCTGACATCTGCCCTGACACCTGCCCAGACACCTGCCCTGATACCCTGCCCAGACACCTGCCCTGATACCCTGCCCAGACACCTGCCCTGTAACCCCCCCCCTCCCCGCTTTTTACTCACACTCCTTCCTCCACATGTTCCGCTCTTACTCATGGTATGCCAGCAGTTTCATTTTAGAACCAAACCCCAAATGAACGTTGGATGCCACAATCAGGCCGTGCATGGGTGGTGTTGTTCACTCTGGGCAGAGGTCAAAGGACAGAGTGTTAAAAATAAGCCAGTCGCATCCCCGTCTCTCTAGTTGAAGAGTACCTTCTGCCTTCTTCTGAGAAAAAAATGGATTTGTCCCAAACAGGCCCATCATCACTGGCATGTTGTTTTGGGCAGGGACCGGTCACTCATGGATTCAGAATCATGGAATCCTGAATTTGTTGCCACATTTGGAGTCAAGCTTAGACTCATCCAGCAGATGTACCCCTCACTACCAGGTCCATCCTGGTTTCCCAGGCTTTTTCCTAGAGAGTTTCATGTACATTGTCATGTTTTTTTCGTCATTATTAAGTCCCATTTTAAACTTAGCAGCTTAGTGCCACTGCCGCTTAGTGCAGGAGTTGACCCAGGAGTGTTGGGCCAAAGAAAACCCACTAAACTGCAGTGTGTCCTAACTGGGAGAGGTTCTTCCAGTCGCTCCAAGGTCCTTACATTGTGGACAGCAGACAGCGTTCATCAAACAGTGTTTCAGGCAGGAGTCAGGTGGAGGACCGTAGCTCTCCTCGAGCAGAGCCTGCCCATGGCCGTCTGTGCCTGGGAGCTTGTTTCCCAGAATGGCTGCTCTGTCTCACCTCACTGTGTGCTTACTGACTCCAGGAGCACAGCCTGGAGCTCGGTGCTGTCTGCTGGACGATCCCAGCATGGTATACGGATGTGGGGACGTCTCAGTGCAGAGCCGGGGACTAACGCCAGCCTTTAGTTCTCAGTGGGGTGGCAACCATGTCTGCAAGGATAACCTTCATCTATCTGAGGGCAGAGTCTCTCTCTCGCTCTCTCTCTCTCTCTCTCTCTTCCACATTCTCTCCATCTAGCTTCTTCTTTCTAGAACTTTTTCACATCTCATACAACATTTCCACGACAATCCTGATGCAATGCTCGCTGCAGACGCCACAGACCAGCGTGAGGTCCATGGCTTCCCCAGCGTTTGTGTTCCGACACTTGTGGAGTTCGGAGTCGTTTCTCTGGGAGAGCCCAGGTTGCAGTTGTCAGTGTGGGATGTAAGCTGATGACTGCTAGTCTGCAGTGTGCACACCACACTAATTAAAGATTAAATCTGATTTCCACAGCAGCTGGCCCCTCCAAACGACCCGCGCTTCTGTTAACAAACATCTTAAAAATTAATTAGCAAATTAATTCAGTCCCTCAGTCAGCACAAAGTGGTGTGCAAGCAGGAGGCAAAAGAAAGATAGAGAGAGAGAAAGAAAGAGAGAGAGAGAGAGAGAGAGGAAAAGAGAGAGAAAGAGAGAGAGACAGAGGGAGAGAGAAAGAGAGAGAGAGAGAGAGAAAAAAAAAGAGAGAGAGAGAGAGAGAGAGAGAGAGAGAGACGGAGGAGTGGCCTGGGGCTTGAGACACAAGCTTCAGTGTGATGCTTTCTCAGTTAGAAAGAGAGCAGGTGTATGTGTGTGTGTGTCCTGGAGAGATGAGCTCCAGATTACTGCACATATAGTACGTAATATTAGGAGTTGGACAGTAAAGAAGTCCAGAGGGAAACTCACATTCACACCTACACACACACAAACAATGTCTGTAAAAATAAAAGTAAAGGAGAATAATGTGGGTAACGTGCCCTGTACCCCCGCTGCTGCAGTCGAGGCGTTACTGTAGCTATGGCCTGTTGCTGTAAGATCTCCATGAAACC
>NC_049547.1:1308564-1331064 GCF_013358815.1 Electrophorus electricus
ACACTCACACACACACTCACACACACACTCACACACACACACACTCACACTCACACACACACACACACACACACACACACACACACACACACACTCACACTCACACACACACACACTCACATTCACACACACACTCACACACACACTCACACACTGTAATGAGATCAGCTTTCTTTCTTGGTTTGTTTTAAAGCTCTGGTTATAGAATAAACATATTGGACCCCTAGAAATCTGTCAGTGCCACTCCAGAAGTGATTTGTTGAATGGAAATGTTCAACAAATGATGGTTATTTACCTTAAGCCCCTACAGAAGTTGCAACAGGTCATTCACATACAGCTGGAGCAGTAGAAAGGTGGGTAGATGCGGTCACATTGAGTGATGAGTATTTCTGAAGTGTGCAGACAAACATCTCTGGCTCTAAGTTCAGCAGAAACCCCTTCCAGCACATCACACTTCAAAAGATTCCTCAGATTTGTCTGACAGACTTTAATCCGGAGTCAAGCTGAGTTTTTTGCCCTCTTTTTTTCTGTGATGTTATCAGTATCGGTTAATAAATCCCAGATAAGTGGTACTCCAAAGGAGTGGCCAGTAGCGTCGGCTTCGAAGACAACAATTACAAAGTCTAGTCTTCTGGGTAAATTTAACCAGATCAGCCATGGAGGACAAGACCACAAAAAAAAACCCCCACGGATAACAAATCTCAAGTGAATTGCTTCAAACAAGCGGCCTATGCGTGTCAAATCTCTTTAAATGTCCTTTGGACGGTGCTGTCAGTGAGACGGAGTTCTGCCCATACACGAGCCAACCACTCGGAGTTCCTTATTACTGATGGCTACTTTACGTGCTAGCATGTGGTCTACTGAGGAGAATCTCATCTGTGAAAACTCGGGTTTCACGTTTTCTGATGTCCTGCTCCACTGACCCTCTGCTTTGTTGTGTGAGTCTGTGCATTATCATCCTAAGATTATTCCGTACATTATTCTTAGCCTTGCAGATTATCTGGTATTTGTTGTCATGTGTTGTCTTGTCCACTGTCCCTTTGTCTCCTCTGAGGTAGGATTCTGCACGTTCTTACTTGTTTACATGTTAATGTGCCTCGACATGGCATCAAAGGAAGACACGCTGTTCCTGTTTGAGCACACTGTGTCTCCGTGAGGGCACGTGATGCAAATGCGGTCTGCCATTTTACAAACATGCAGCTCCGCATTGCATGCGAGCGTGGCTGGTTCTCTGACGTCACAGTACTCCAACACTTGTGGACCAGGCAGGCATGACTCGAGGTGCTCAAATGCCTCCTGATACCATTGGGACCAGCTCCACGTGGTCTCTTTGTGGGTTAGTTTCCTCAGAGGCGCTGCACTGTAGCAGACATTTGGCATTCAAAAGGTGTTTTAGACGAGGCATAAGGTGTATTTGTCAAACATATTTTGGTAAGGTAACTGGCCATGCCAAGAAAATGCTGTAATGACATGACATCTGCAGGGATGGGCATATTGATGATTCCTGCAGTGTTGGAAGAATCAGCTTTAAAACCTTCACGTGTGAAAAAGTGACCTGCATAGCTCACTTGGTCCAGATGAAACTTACGCTTTCGGATTTATAAAGTTTGATCTGTTTACCCTTCTTATGCACCAGCACCACTGAGGAGACCCAACCTGTGGACTCAGTGACCAGCATTATGACACCACTGCCTTACGAATGTTCTGGCTCCGCTTTGAAACCGTCTTGCATTGCTGCAGTGTGGTGGGCTGGCCAGCTCATGGGCTGTATACTGGTATCTATGACGGTCGTGGCCAAATGTTTTGAGACTGACACAAATTTTGGTTTTCACAAAGTTTACTGTCTCTATTTTTGTCAGATGTTTATATGGTGTATTGAAGTACAATTATAAGCATTTCATAAGTTTTTAAAAACTTTTTCCATGACAAATACATCCGGTTTAAGCAAAGATTTATATTAAAGTGTTTAATATTTACAGTGTTGACCCTTCTTTTTTAAGATTTCTGCAATTCGCCTTGGCATGCTGGATATCAGCTTCTGGGCAAAATCTTGACTGATGGCAACCCATTCTTGCCTAATCAGTGCTTTGATTTGATCACAGTTTCTGTGTTTATGTTTGTCCACCCTCTTTTTTAGGAATGACTACGGGTTCTCAATGGATTTGAGATCTATGGAGCTTCCTGGCCATGAATGTTTTGTTCACCGAGCCACTTGGGTATCACTTTTGACTTTAGACTTGTGACATGGTGCTCCGTCATGATGGAAAAAGCATTGTTCATCACCAAATTGCTCCTGGATTGTTAGCATAAGTTTCCCTTGGAGGATATTTTGATACCATTCCTTATTCATGGCAGTGTTCTTAGGCAAAATGTTGAGCAACCTCACACATTAATGGTCTCAGCATGTCTCACTATTGGCATGAGACAGGACTCATGGTAGCATTCACCTTTTCTTCTCTGGATAATCATTTGTCCAGATGTCCCAAACAGTCTGATGGGGGCTTCATCAGAGAAAATAACTTTACCCCAATCCTCTGCAGACCAATCCCTGTACTTCCTGTAGAATGTCAGTCTGACCTTGATGTTTTTCTTGGAGAGAAGTGGCTTCATTGCTGCCCTTCCTGTCACCAAGCCATCCTCCAAAAGCCTTCACCTCACTGTGCGTGCAGATGCACTCACACCTGCCTTCTGCCATTCCTGAACAAGCTCTGCACTGGTGGTGACCCGATACCGTAGCTGCATCCTCTTTAGGAGACGGTCCTGGTGCTTGCTTGACTTTCTTGGCTGCCCTGAAGCCTTCTTCACTGCAATTGAACCTCTAGCCTTGAAGTTGTGGATGATTCAATAAATGGTTGAATTAAATCAGATGCCTGGTCCTCGTTAACACTTTCTCCTGAGCTAACGAGAAGATCACTGAAATGATGTTAGCAGGCCATTTTGTGGCAGGGCTGAAATGCAGTAATTTTTGTAACTGAAGTTAATTATCATGACAAGGAATGATTTTGCAATTAATTGCAATTCATCTGATCACTCTTCACAATCTAGAGTTAATGCAAATTGCCACCATAAAAACTGAAGCAGCAAACTTTGTGAAAACCAAAATTTGTGCTAGTCTAGTATGTGCTTAGGAGTTGTCTGGGAGCTACAATGTTATCTGTTTCCTTGTGCTGTTGCTTTTGATTCACCATTAGTTACACATTTAAAAGTCTCTAGTGACATTATATTGCATTTTGCTCCCCTGACGAGTTTCATTTCGGTCAGCTTGCGTTTAATGCCTAATATCACAAGTCCTTTGTCATTGTCAGTGGCCGTGTAGTTGACACAGTCGACAAAATTGGTGACTTGGACACCATCTACATAAAACATTCCATCTTTGCATGCTGTGGGGAGTTCTGCTCCCTCTTCATGCCCAGACTGGTTCAGAGTCTTACTGGTTGGAGCTCTGTGACTCTGTTCCATTGGTTTGTTGCTTTGCGGATTGCAAATTTCACAAAACTTTCTCTTTAGGCAGTTTGGATCCTCTCTGGACTCTGCTGAGGCAATTACCATCTGTCTGCTCCCTGCGAACATACTGCATCTGCATGGACAAATGAATGTTCACATTCAATGGCCTCTGGTCCCACAACGCTGAGAAGAATATAAGCCCTTGTGTGAAGGGCTTCTGAATGAGGAAATCACATTCTCATTCGAAAATTTGCCAGATCTCTGCAACATTTTCATCAAAAACTAGACGTTCGGGTCTGTGAAATCCATCCACCATTACCAAAGTAGCATGACACTGGCATGACACCAGCATGACACTAGCTAGCACAGGACAGGAGAAAAAAAAAGCAAAAGAGCAACTGGTTATTCAACAAAAAAGTCACAGGCGAGAAGTCTGTGCCGGATTCTGACACCATGCTGAATTTTAGTTGTTGCTGTGTGCCAGTGATGAATTGGAATGAACAGTTGACTTTAATTATCGACGTCTAGAAACCAGGTGAGTGTGGCCGACTTTTAAAGGCTCTTCTTTATGACTAGAAATGTCAGACTTCTGCGTGCCGATTTGTCTAGTCACAGAACACATACAGCTATGGCCGCTCATAGCAGACATACAGGACAATCATATACAATAATGATAGCTTATATGTTAAAATGTGACTCTTTGTGATTCTTTCCATAGCAAGCTAGCTAGGTAGCTAATTAATATGCACATGTGCTTGCTAAAAGTCCTGCACATCATTTTTAAAGATTATTTTTTGTGTAATTTAGCACTTTTTGTTAATGTTTATTTTTCTAAACTGGATGATGAAATTAATAATATGGTAACCATTGTCACTGTTAATGTGATCATGAACATCCCACAGTTCAAGCCACCAAATTAGAACGTTAACCTCGGTTAAGTACCTCCAACGAAGCCAATAGCTAACAGTAGTTATTCCTGCATCCACCCATATAACTACACAGCTCAAAGGAGGGCCAGTTTGACAACAAGTGCAGCAGTTGCCGTTCATCCCCAAACCTTGCTGACATGCTCACTGCTCGCTAATATTAGCTCAACTGAAATGTGTTTAGCTAGATTCCTCGCGCAAGTGCGTTTTAACAGTGGGAAGCAGTCAGGAAGTGAAGATAGTTCTATGCCAGACTGGGAGGTGGTCCAGCAAACAGTTTCTTAAACTACACAAGTGTAAGTATAAATAGAACTGACCTTGCACACCTGTGTGTAACCGTTAGAAGGTGTGATTGCTTGTATGTCCACAAAAATGGCTTTATAGCTCCACTAACATGCTGAATAAGTGAAGACCCAGAGGTGCTTTCATAAGCATTTCACACACACACACACACACACACACACACACACACACACACACACACACAGATTAGCCACCAGGCTATTTCTGCGTGCACTCTAAACCATGCCTCTGTGTCCATCTTCTAGCATTAATTGTTTACCATGCTGACACCTTCACTGCAGAACACCAGCCTTGCTGCATCCCTCCTAACAGCGTGAAACTGCAGGACTGTGTGTGAGAGAGAGAAACAGTGTCTTACATGAGCCGGGCCACGCTCACACTCTATCCTAATGGGACATTTGGGGCCCGGTAATTGGCAGACACATGGAGGCGTGTGCTGGTATTCCCACTGTACATGTCTATGGCCTGCTCTGGCTTTCTGCTCTGGCTACTGGATGTGTGTGTGTGTGTGTGTGTGTGTGTGTGTGTTTATGGTGCACAAACACACCACATTGCTCTCCATTAATGGGAGCCTAATTGCTGCCTCTGTCTCCATGGACGCTGTCTGGTCCCAGCTGGATGACAAAAATCACAGACTGACAGCTGAGGTGACGATGATGGTGATGGTGATGATGATGATGAAGGCAAGAACAATGCTGATGACAATGCCAGTGGAGGAACACTCTGGAAAGCAGCAGTGTGTATTCATTAGTGAGTGTTTGGCAGAAGCAGTGTGGATCACAACACATTCTTTTATTTATCACACAATGTCTGGCTCTTTCACTGAGACATCAGAACAATTCCCCCCCACACAAATCATTAGTGTCATAAGTTACAGGAGGATACGCGCGCCGAAAGAAAAGAACGAGAGCGGGTAATAATAGAATCACTAATCACGACACCTCAACCCCACGCGCCCGGCGCATCCTGCTCTTTGTAAGGGCTTTTGAATGTCCTCCTCTCCCCGTCAGGGTAACAGCGGACAGCATCGGCTAGTGCAGCATGCAGCGACGGTGCCTCCTCGTTCCGCCCGCCCGGACCACCGTCCTCAGCTGCACGCTCCAAAGCCCCAACAACAAATGAGGGCCTTTGGAGAGATTGATACCAGTGGCCTCCTGCCAAACAGACCGGAGGCGAAGGGCACGCAGGAGGTTAAATGTGGCCCCACCGTTAACCTCGAGGGATCAAGTGCAGTGGTGTTGTCGCCACGCTTAACAAACACGTGCTGCCAGCAACGCCCCCGTTCGGGGAAGTGCACGCGACAGCCATACGCTGGTTAATTTTGGCCGCAAAGAACTGAAGAAAAAAAAAGTTATTTTGGCAAAGTAAACTTATGCAGAACAGATATCAGATATTCGGTTTATCTGTTCAGATCGGTCTGGGTTGTTATACGGTAGAGCGGATTTGACTTGTTTTTATTACCTACATATTTTGAAACACAACAAATGGTCGGTATTGCAGACGACAGTGGCGTGCTGTTTCTATGGCAATTAGCTGACGCCCCTTGCACGGCAACCGCAGCGCGTGTTTCTGAATCCATAGCAACCAAACAGGAGGAAAGACCTGTAAGACTGATGATCTTAGCCAGCTAGCTAACAAAGTTAGGTATTTACAGAAAGATTCTCTTATAGCCTTCGAGCCTATTAACGATGTGTACAAAAATGAGAACCTTTGATTTATCAAAAGCAGAAGTGAAAACGGAAGGTTTTACCGTGAAGTCAACCATGAAGAATTCTGTGGTAAGCTGCACCTGCCTGCTAGCTAGCTATCTCAGCTAACTACAGTACTGTCCCAAAGCTGGTTAATTAGTTAACTAACCTAGCGACAGCTCACTAACGGATAATCTTATCAATTAAACGATATACTACATAGTCATTCTAAGGCGGATGTTCACCAAATATTTCAGTCACGCCTTCACTGCCGTCCTGATAGTGGAGTTTAGAGTAAACGCCAAACGCACGGACAGGTGACTGACCTGCCCGGAGACGCTTGTAAACCCTCCTGCACGCCACCAGCTGCGGGTGGAATGGACAGAGGAGGAGGAGAGTCACTCTCAGAGAGGAAAAACACTCTTTGTTGTGTGAGCAGCAGGCTTTTACGCGCGCAGAGTGTTGCTGTCATTTGTGAAACGTGTGTGCGTGCGCGCGCGCGCGCGAGAGAGATTGACTGACTGACACTCGTCCCCCTAAAAGAAATTGAAACCAGCATTGTTGATAGTCGTTTTGAAGCTTGGTCTTCTCAGGACTTCACAAACATGTGGGAGGCCGTTAGGGCCCTCTTAGGCTGTGTTTGCCTCAGGCCAAGCGCAGCCAGGCTGCCAGGCTCACAGGGATGGAGTGGACTCCAGACCACGTGTACTGCTCTTCCTCACAGCCACGTAGATACACGTGAGAGTGCACTGCAGCCGTTGATCTCCTACAGATGTCTCTGTGGTTTTTAGGTCAAAACGTTAGCCTGTTTGGGTGGCAGGTGTTTAACGTGCAGACCTGAACTCCATTAGGATTGAGGAGATTAGAGTGTGCAAGTGAATTTGGGGATGGAGAGAAATGGCTCTTTTGAAATGAAACATCTAGCAGCCGCAGGTAAACAGCTTACCTTAGCAATGGGCCAAATTCTCCTCCGCCGCACACCGCGCCATTCAAACCAGAGGCATGTTGTGCTAGTGAGGCTACAATTTATTACCTTATATTCTTCAGAGTAGAGTTGCTGTCTACACACACACACACACACACACACACACACACACACACACACTCTTTCTCAAAAACATGTGGCCATGAATTTGGAATCCATAAAGCATAATGCATCTCGAACGCTGGAGTATTTAGTTAGCATCTCTAAGATGTTAATGGTGTTTATTATATGAGGCAGCTGAGTGTTTGTTGATACTAATGATGTCCATGTTCTGTGTGCTTGGAGTGCGAGGTGCAGCGTGAACCCTGCATGCACCTCCCTGATGGGGAGCTTTACAGTGTGGAAGACCAGATCATTCATATTAGTGCACATACAAACCCCATACTATGTGCTTAAGGATGTAAAGCTTATGGTTGGTGTGTGTGTGTTAGTGATTTGGCAGAACAGACACTGTCTGCTCTTGTGGCATTAACCTGAACCTACGTTTTGAGTACAATGACTACTGGACCCGTCAGTCACTCTTCTCCTCTCTGTCACTTTGCTTCTAAGGAATCGTTAGCAGGTATGTGCCACGTATGGCAGAAGAGGAGACCGGAGGAGGGGACATATACAGAGCGCTTTACAATAGTTGTGGATAAGGCCGCAACTAATGAATACTTTGATGGTTATTGTCAATTATTGAAAAAAATAATCAAATATTCGGATTGACGGTTGTATTACTCAATGGATCTTATTTAGCTACCATTTTTTTTTAAATATAACGAGGTTGTTTTAGGCATATGCTAACAAAAGACAATAAAGATAAATACTTTGTTTAAAAAGGTCTTAATTAACTTTCCTGCTTATGGAAAAGGTTACAGTAAAAATTCTGATATCCACTTTTTTCCTATTAAACAAAGGATAAGCAACAAAGTAGCAGAAATCAGTACAACAGCTACAGCAAGTTCCCCTTAATCAAGCACATCAAAACAACCCCGAAACGCTCAGCTCCTCTTCGGAATGTATTTGACGTATAAAGCCATTTGTCACACAAAATACTACCATTACTCTTTTAAACTGCAATGCTCCATTACAAAATCTTCATCCAAGCGATATTGTGCGTTATTCATTCTAGGATCCTGTGCAGATACTGAAATGCGATCTGAGTTCTGCGGCTGCTACTCTCCTCCCCTCCCCCCAAAAAAGTTAAGTTCGAAGCAGAGCAAACCAACCCATAAATTGCCGGAATTCATTCGAATGCAACCCACATTGATCACTCACGCACAGACAGGGGTTTTAGCATTTTTTTGCGATTTATAAACTTGTGCCCTAGGCAACAACACATTCTCCAGGCCACAACAGTGCGACGTTAAATCGTAAATTTAGGCCATTTTTAACTTTATCCGTCATGCAAAGGCGGAAAAAAAAACTAATCTCAGTACAGAAGCTGGAGAATATTTGGGATTAAAGTACGTGGAAACCCGTGCTCACACCCTTACCGCTGTGTAAAAAGACATTTTATTACCATCCCATGGGAATGCCGGTGTTTATCCCCGTTCTCGGATGTTTCTCCTCCCCATATCTACTGCGGAAATCCTCCCCATACCTCTGGTATGTTCAACGCTATTAAGGATTCACTGACCAAGAGAAAATGTACTTCAAAATAGAAAACGTGGAGTGAGTAACGCGGCGTATTTTAACGTTAACGTTATCTAGCTAACTCATTTAATGAGACAAGTGTTCCTCATCCAGAGGGCCATGTGCATCTTCTTCAGATTAACTTGGCCGAGTTAAGAGTGAAATCCTCACACACGTTGGAGGCTTTTGTCGTGAAGGTTACACTCCACGCCACTAAGCGAGAATAACTACAGATCAGAGCACTCGGACGACAGCATCGACAACTAATTTTGTTATAGATTTTAGTCAACCACGCTGATTATTCATAGCGGCCCTTGATAGAGGGATGCTGCAATACTCACCTAACTTAAGTTACCACAGAGCTATGAAGACTCCTCCCCTCTCCCAGACACATCCAGTGTCCTGCCAAGACCTGCTGGAATCAGGACAAGCTGACTCCTTGTCAGTCAGAGGGCTGAAATGGGCAGCTAAGCTGCACTTGCTCAGACACAGTAACCCTTCAGCAACTTTTGTCAATATTTAGCTGAAATTAGAGCTATATGATCATTGCACATTTTCGGTAAATTAAATACATAGTTTATTTAAACCGACCACATGAAAATAACGATTTCTTATTAAATCACATTGTGGCGTGACAGCACAAACCTATGTGGAGGTAGTTTTGAAACAGTGGGGCTTAAACTGTTTACAGTGAGGTTGCCGATCATTGCCTCTCCGTGCCTCTCTTGTTACCGGCTCGTCAGCGCGGCTACTTACGCAGAATTCATTCACCGGCGCTTTACACAGTATTGCACCATCCGCGTGCTGTAGCGCCACTGCTTTGTCTCGCTGTATATTTCCGGGTGTCATTGTAGTCTCTCTTTATTTTGACTTATTCCTGTGGCCAGTCAGCCCGACATTGCATTTGGTATATTGTCATTTGTCATCCGTTTCATTGATTCGCTGTATTGTCTTGCCTGGCTGTTCTCTGCTTCTCTTGGGGTTTTTTTTTTCTGATAAAGTGTTTGATTCGTCAGTCTATCAGTCAACATAACGTCTGTAGATACAGTCCAACTGGATTTGTAGTTCCCTGCAAAGTGGACTACACAAGTTATCCATATTAAGGGAGGTTCCAAAGCACAGGAAGCGAAATCATTCAGTTCAACGGGAACTTAACAGCGTGTGAAGTAGTGAATAACTGCTTATCATTGCGCAGGAAGTTCACGCCAAAGGTTTACCCATCAATCATTCAGTCAATCAACATCATTTAACGTCTCGTTGAGATATTGTGGTGATTTGAGACTGCTGGCTGGGGGATTATTCAAGCGAAGCAAGTAAACCAGAATATGTCAGAGTTCACTTTTGTGTGTGAGTGTTTTAATAATAACTAAGTATTTGTTGAAAAATGAGTTGGAACTTTTGCCTGTTCAGATAAATTGTCAAATCATGCAGAAAATGAATGAATTTGTTACATTTTACCTAGTTAGTGACAGCTGTCACTGTTCAGTCTGTAAGATGTTCAGTCAACATCAATCAGATATTCATTTTACATGCAAATTATAGGGTGAACGAAATATAATTTATTGTAGCCACATAGCAACAAAGGAACTGCCTAACTGCATGATGTTGTAGAGAATTCCAAATTAAGGGACTTAATCAACTGCCGTTCCCTCCACCCATATCGTGATTAGAATGTAGGAAACACAAGGGCACGTCTGAGGGACCCTGTGGAACAGAACGTAGCTAACATTTGTGTTGACTTAACATAAAGCATCATCCAAATTAGGAAAAATATTGCTGGAAAGTGTTTTGTGACACAATGAAATAAACGATTGACTTTTTTTTTCTGTCATCACATGGTATGTATCGCCACGTTGCACAGCTGAAAGTAGTGTAGATTTAAGCTAGTCAGAACAATTCAGAGAGGTTTAGCTGTAGGCATGGCATCAATTAGCTATGCTATAATTCAGTGCATTGAGTCACTGGAAATATCCCACAAATATAGAAATTAGAAATATAAAAATAGAGAGAGAGAGGGGGGTGACAGTGAAGAGTAGAAGGCTGATTCATCCATAATAAACAAAGCTTCTCTGTGATAGCAGTCTCACTGCTTATGGCTCAGGGGAGATTTTAGATCCCCCACAACTGCCTCCGTGCTTATAGATGCAAGGCGAACGGAAGCCAAGCTCGTTAGACAATAAAGTGTGTCACAGTGGCACAATCTGCCACACGAGAGCTGTGTGTGTGTGTGTGTGTGTGTGTGTGTGTGTGTGTGTGAGTGTATTCATGAGCACATCCTTTCAGATTTGAGCTGAGTACTGAAGTGAGTTTCTCTCTCTCATCAGCTTTCTGCCAGTTATTCTCAAAGCTCCTCTCCTGTACCAGCTGTGTGCCTTTCATGATCACCAGGGTGACTCCACTCCACTCGCCTAGCGGGAAGGTTCCCGGGAAACCGACTCCAGAGTTCTCTTTAAACTTCTTATTTTTCAGCTCTTTCTTTACTTTGGAAATTGTGGATGTGTGTTTGCTTTCTTCAACAGCTTCGGGATGCCTGGTGCTCTCGCTGTGCAGCTCAGCCGTGCCAAGCTGCTACAGCGAGAGATGTCAGGAGGGATGTGAGGATGGGCCGTGTACGCGCCGTCTTGTCTCGTCTGCTGTCTGTCTCGGAGCCTGCGGATGGGCGACAGACAGTGGGATGTACTCACATACTCAGTAAAACACATCATCAGTGAAGCACTCAGACCAGTGCTCACTAGATGAAGCATACTGAGTGAAGCATACCAAATGAAACACACTGAATGCAGCATACTGAGTGAAAACTAAGTAGTGATATATTCACATGCCGGTCAGTTATGACACTCCATAACAAGCATTTCCATCCTGTGTGGCAGGTATCTCTGACACTCAGATAGCCTAGTGCTCACTCCACGCAGTGGCGCTCAGCTGTGCCAAGCTGCTACAGCGAGAGATGTCAGGATGGATGTGAGGATGGGCCGTGTACGCGCCGTCTTGTCTCGTCTGCTGTCTGTCTCGGAGCCTGCAGATGGGCGACAGTGAATGGAACATATGCACATTTAGTGAAACACGCAGACCGTAACACACTAGCTGAAGCGCAGTACGTGAAGGATTATGACTGAAACACATTGCTGGTGAAATATTCTGGCCTCTTATTACACTCTGTAACATGCATTGGCATCCTTTGTGTGCTGGTGAAGTACACTAAGTGGAGTGTACTATGAGAACCTATGAGAAGGTTGAAAGATTACTTAGTAAAATATTCACATAGTGTTAGCACAAGTATTTACACCCTGCGATGCCCAGTTCTTGTTTCCCTTTACATGTATATTCACATGTCCCTTAGCTGCCCTGTCCCAAGCTCTGTGGAAGGGAAGTTGCAGGGGTTTGGTTTAAAAACATTGCACTACGCAAATGGTGATGTAACCACTCGACAGTCTGCTCCAGACAGACGGTCCACCAACAACAGGAAACAGTGGAGTAATTTGTTGGTGCAAGCTACACTGTGCTGTGTGGTCTTATGGCTGAAGGACAATATCAAAAAATGTTAAAAAATTTTTTTTTTGTTGATATAGTGCTTTTTACAACAGACGTTGTCACAAAGCAGCTTTACAAATGTCTGATTCCAAGCCCCCAGTGAGCAAGACAAGGGCGACAGCGGTGAGGAAAACCTCTGCCGCTCTGTTACTGGGTGCTGAGCCTCTGTCTTTTTGGGGTTCGGATGTCTTTTTGGGGTTCGGATGAATGGGGAGTGGAGGCTGTAGCGCGGAGCTGCGGTGTGGCCACTGTGAAGGCCGCCGACCTTCGGCTGGAGAGCGGGAAAGAGCATCGGCCCCTGCCAGAAACATTTCTGAGCGTGATTTAACGGACGTGGTGTTTTGCATCATCTGTGCTACACGGTTCCTCTGTCTGGCTCTGGTAGGGCTGTTAGTCTGGACACAGAGACATTCTAAAGGTGAGAAGTTCACAGCTTTCATTGGCCCTGCGTTTGCTCTGACCGCTGTGCTAGCGCAAGGAGCAACGGAGAGCTAGAAGGGAGCTCCTGCTATTCCTCACGGTTCCTCTAAAAGCCCTTTGCTGGTCTTTATCGCTGCCCTGCTAAGCTTTTCCTCAGCAGCTCTGCAAATTAGGCTGGCGTTCATCTGTGTGGACGGACGGCTTCGTCTTCTCCCAAACGGCTGGCACAGCACAAGCAGGGCTTAGGGGCTGCTATGGAAATGACGGGAACTGGCACTTTCACTCAGACCGAGAATTGTCACTTTCTGATGGAATCAGAATGAACCTGCTCTCAGAGTGGTGCAGAATGGGGGTGGGCAACTCCTCTAGTGGAGGGGCAGGGTACTGCACACTGTTATTTTCCTGCTCAAGCACACCTAATTCAGTTCATCACATCATAGCCATATTTAGTAGGTGCGTTAGAGCAGGGAAATCGTGTGTGTGTGTGTGTGTTAGACGACTCAGTCTAGAATTATGTCTTCTTAGGCACGGCCCTAAATCTGTCTCTGTTAATTACCCACGAGGCTGTGTTTGTTAAGGCTCTGGATGGATGGGTTAGGCCTCTGTCTCACTGTCGCTCGGCGACGGCTGGATGGTCAACGCGAGTGGCAGCTGGGAGGTGGTATTGTTCCAGATAAGATATGTCTGCAGCCTTCCAACACAGATTAGGATTGGATTGCTGTTTGTTATGGACAGCTAGCTTAGGAAAGTATGATTGGATGCATTTGTCGATAGTGGTTAGAGCAAGACAGACAAAAAAGGATCGATATGCAACACGGCAGCTGTGGTGTAGATAAGGCTACTCCCAGTCCTTTCACCACAGATGGGGAAAATATCAGTGAGACTTTTTCAGAGAAAAAAAACAGTGGCAGGAAAAGCACAGCTGTCTGGGATTTAAGATCACGCTCAGGTTTAACTGAACTTTGGCTCATGCGTCTGTAGCTGTGGTGCGTGTGGGGAGGGAGGGGTCTGTCTGTAGGCAGGGTGGGTAGGTGCCACACTCAAGGCTACACGGACACGCCCTGCACATCAGCTGGACAGATCAGTAACTCTGAAGGACTTCCAGGATTTCCAGATGCCCCTGCTTGCGTGGGTGACCTAACCTAAAGGAGCATTCACGTTTGCAAAAGCAGCGATCAAGCAGACGCGATTCTGCATAGGTACTCTTATATTTACTGTGGAGTCCATTAATAAAGTCCTGCAGGCAAAGCCATGTTTCAGTGTTTAACTTCAGGGGTCTGACTCTTGGATTTTGGCAAGCTTAGATAATTTGAGCTATAATTGTCATCTTTGCACCTCCCTGGTGTCATGGTTCCCACAGCAACTCTACCTGTTTGTTTACTTCCTGCTTCCTTGTTTTCCTCGTTTGGTTTCATTCTGTTCCGCCCCCTTGTTAGTAGCTATGCCTGGTATTGCCTTCACCTGTATCTTGTTAGTCCTCGTTAGTATTTGTCTGCACTCTTTGGGAAGTCTCGTCATCGTTTGGTACATTTCTGAGCCGTTGTTTATCTCTGTCTGTTTCTCTGGTTTATTGGCTATCTACCTGTTTTTGGATGACCTAATTTGCCTATTCCTCATCTATTTTGTTTACCTCGTTGGCTGTTCCTCTGGGTTTTGACCCGTGAGTGTATTTGGATGACGATCATGGACTAACTGTGTTCTCTATTAAACTGCATTCACCATACTGCGTGCGATTGCCTCTCTGTTCGTGCTCGGAATGTCACAATAATATTGCTTTAGTGAACATCAGTATTATTTTGAGTGCATATTCTTGTTAATTCCTGTCTTGCCTATGCAAATAACAACTAGTAAATAACTTTAAAGGAAATGGCATTTGCCGTCCCATATTACTGTATTGAACATGCCCCCCACGGCTGTGTGAATGAGTGCCTTGTCTGGGAAGCCGGTTATCTCCAAGGCAGGCCTGCTCTGTGTAGGCTGGAGAGGGAATCCTCCTGCCCATCCCTGCCACTGGGAGAGTTGACTAAGTTTTGGTGGTGTGCATTCAGTGCTTGCTATCGGAATACAGACATACGCTAACTAAACACACAATAGCATGTGTATGGTGGACATACACTAGTAAACACTTGCAGAGTTTGTTCATTTATGGAGACCTGCCTGTGTGTATTTCCATACACTATATGACCAGGAGTTGGTGAACACCTGATCTTGGCCCCTATATAAGTTTGTTGGATCGCATTTCAAAACTCCCATTTTAAAGTGTGTGTGTGTGTGTGTGTGTGTGTGTGTGTGAGTGAGGAAATGTGTGTCCATTCAGTCAAAAGAGTGCCTGTGATGTCAGTTCTGTGAGTTTGACTGGCCCGCCGCCTCATGGGTGAGCTGTTGTTACTTCTAGATCCTTCCGTTTCACAATAACGGCATTTTCAGTGGACCAGGGGAGATCTAACAGGGCAGAAATGTCATCGTCTGACGGCTGAGCTCTTCAGTGCGGAGCCTGCACAGAATATGAAGGGCCTGAACTCAGTTTTTAGGAGGAGTGGGTTCCACGTGCCTTTGGCCACACAGTGTAGTTCATGGAGGACTATCATTCCTTCCTTCTCTCTCTGTTTCTCGTTCTGTCTTTCTGGATGAGGTGTTGTGCTTGAGGCTACATTACAGAGAAAGCTTGTGCTAGAGGACGTGAAGAGGAGCTGTCATTGAAAGGGTTTCTTCCGTGTGGACCCTCTGCACTCTGCTACCCCACAGCAACACACTGAATCAGTACCAGCAGACTGGACTTTCTATACTAGGAGAGTAAAGATTTATGCACCGTTTCCTTACCGGGAGAGATGGATATGAATATGTATGAGGAGGGTGGGGTGTTATGCATTTAATCTATATATACTGGGAGAGTGGTATTTTAATATTAATGGGGATCTTGGAATATTATACATTGAATCCATGCTGGGAGATTGGGAAATTAATATATATAGGCAGAATGGGGGTATTTACGTGTTGAGTAGGGTATGAGTATGCATGGACAGAGCAGAGTGTTATGTCCTAGAAACGCAGAGGAGTATGTTGTGCAAGTATCATGCCTTATTATACATTAAAGACAATATGTAACATTGTGTGGAGAGAACAGTGCCTCTATTTGTATTCACGTATGGAAATGTTTAAAAGGACTGAATTTGTACATGCAGAAATGTGCAGCTGCTTGTTGCTGTAATGAGTCCTACTCTGCCCTCTTTAATTAAAGCTTCAGTCCTTAACGTTACTTTGAATCTCACCACCCCGTTTTAACCAAACACGCCCCCCCTGGCTGGCTGTTGTTTGATTGGTTGCTGTGCTGTTGGACAGTGGGAGGTGGGCCTTCAGAGCCCAACATGAAGTCAGGAGGTATTAACACATCCCGCTAAGGGTCCGGAAGGGAGAACACACGCTTGCCTCCTGAATGTTGGCAGGGTTGATTTATCACCAACACGGCGCACGGCCAGAGTTCTGAATGTTCTGTGTGCTTTAATTCTCTGCCTTTGTAAACCACCATCACCTCAAAGACACCTGGGAGGGCACCGCTGATTGGACACCCAGTAGTTGATCTGGCATTGTGGGGTCTGGGTGATTTGATTCTAGCGGTGTGAGAGCGTGACCCCTCTCCCCTCTCCTTGGCTGGACTCATTCCTCTCTCCATCCCTCTCAGTCTGTCTGTACTGAGTGGCGCTGGCGTGCTGAGCTGTGGGCTCTTTCAGGTTACTGTGACCTGTCTCTCTCCATTAAACGCAGAGCCCCCTAGTTTTGCGTAAACCCCCAGTGCCAGGCTGGCTACGTCTCTGCTCCTCCATCTAGCACCAACCTGCTTCCGCCAGAAGCTCCTTCTACTGTCTGCTGGGCCACGTGGGAGCGGGAACGCCGTGCATGGGCTTTAGAGAATATCCCGGGCTGTTGGGAAGGGTGCGACGCCCAGCAGATGGGACGGAGCAGCTCAGTCAGTCTCCTACCCTCCCATCCACCCACGCAGCTCTGATGCCTTCCACACTGCCACCATGTTAAAGTAGAGCGGAGTCAGGGCGGATTTGTGAGGGTTATGGAGAGGGTTTCAGGAGACCAGAGCCAGCCGTGTGTGTATGTCTGTGTATGTGTGTGGGTGTGTGTAAGAGACAGGAGCACAGGGCCTCCTGTTTGTCTGTGTGTGTGTGTGTGTGTGTGTGTGTGGGTGTGTGAGAACAGTGCCACCTGTTTTGTCATTGTGTTTGCGCACCAGTGCAGAGAGAAAGACAGCAGTTTAGAGCAGGTGAGGAAGAGGGAGAAAATCTGAAGTGCCCTGAGAAATGGCTGCTAAACACACACACACACACTGCAGTTCTGTGTCTCTTCTTCACATTTTCAGCTAAGTGCATTTACCTCCTGCTGTCCTCTCTGTGTCTCTCTGTCTGCATTCCTCCCCTTCTTTCTGACACACACTACACACACTCACGCACACACACGTTCTCACTCTAATGCTCTGGTCGTGCTAGCAGAGGGGTGCGGGGTGTGAGGAGGAGGAGGACAGCGTGATGTGATTTGGAATGGACTCGCTCTGTTCCTAATCCAGAGCGACTTCCTGATTTAAACCATTATCCCTGTGGGGGGGCATTGGGGGTGGGGGGGCATATGCCTCTGACCTTTTTGCCTTTAATTTTCCTGCTGATGAAGGCTGCGTATGTGTGTTTGTGTGCGCTGGCTCGGAGTTGGCGAACACTGTGTCATTTTTCCTTTACGTATGTCAAACAGCTCAACTCCAGAACCAGCCCACGGTCTACAGTGATGTTGTGGACTTTGGCGTCATATGCAGAATATGCCCCGCCCCTCCCATAGAGGGGGACTCGAGTCTTCCTTTCCTCAATGCCATCAGCCGCCTGTCTGCACATCTGGGTCACTCATAGGTGCTGCAGGGGGAGAGAGTTCATAAAACACTGTTAGTAACCCTTTCAGTGTGAGTTCTTATTCCATCCATATCACCATGACCCCATCACAATCACTCATTCACCATTACCCAGTTACCATGACAATCACCTCCTCATTCCGTCACCATCACCCAGTTACCATGACAATCACCTCTTCATTCTGTCACCATCACCCAGTTACCATGACAATCACCTCTTCATTCCATCACCATCACCCAGTTACCATAACAATCACCTCCTCATTCAGTCACCATCGCCATCACCCAGTTACCATGGCAATCACCCCCTCATTCAGTCACCATGACAATCACCTCCTCATTCAGTCACCATGACAATCACCCCATCGCCATAACCATCATCTCATCACTATCACCCCATCAACAACAGCCTCTCCTCCTCTCCTCCCTCTCTTCTCTTCCTCCCACTCTCCTCTCTTCCTGTCTAAACCTTTTCGGTGTACCACTCCATTTGTGCAGAATCAGGGGAGAGTGAGGGGAGTGAGGGGAGAGTGAGGAGAGTGTGGGGAGTGAGGAGAGTGAGGGGAGTGAGGGGAGGTTCATGATGGGGTGCTGTACAGCACCATGACGTGACCCATCTAAAGGTTGCCATTAATCTCCTAAACAACTCCAGCACAGAAGGACAAGCCTTTCTCTTAGAGAGATAGATAGATAGATAGAGAGAGAGAGAGAGAGAGAGAGCGAGAGAGAGAGAGAGAGAGAGAGAGAGAGAGCGAGCGCACGAGCAATAGAGAAGGATGTTGGATCATTCTCATTGGCTGTGATTGTGTGTGTGAGTGGGTCAACCCATATGGAGTTCAGGCTGACCCCAGGCCTGCTGGTGATGCCTCAGGTGTGTGTTCTCAGGTGCTTGGACTGTCTGGTCCTGGTGAATCCTCTGGGCTGACAGTTTCTTCAAAAGTGTGTGAGTTTTTGAATGTGTGTGTGCGAGAGTGTGTGTGTTTGTTCATACATCGCCTGGTGGTGGTGGGGGGGGTACAACTAAGTGTAAATGTCCTGAGAATAAAGGAACGTAATTGGGTTGCTTGTGGCAATGTGCAGTCTGACCTTATCAAAGCAGCCTGAGCCTGAATCAACTAACTGGGGTGAGTCACCAGCACAACACACACACACATACAGTAGATTTTGATAATCGCTCAGTTGAAAATAGAGGAGAAATGTGAAGTGAGAGAGAGAAAAGGGGGAGTGAGGGAGGGAGAGAGGGAGAATGAGAGAGGAAGAGAGGGAGAGTTATGCTACAGTCGGCAGGCTGATGCAGCTTTGCCACACAGGTGATGCATCTTGCAGCACTGGCAGGAAATGACATTTGGAGGGAGAAAGAAAGAGAGGAAGAGCAAGAGAGAAATGGAGGGCTATATAGAGAGGGAGGGACAGAGAGGAAAAGAGATGGAGGGAGAGAAGGAGAGAGAGAGGGAGCGAGAGAGGGAGGGAGAGGGAGATGGTGATGAATACTTGCATGCATTTTCTCTTTCTCTCTCATAGTTTTGCTAGTTTAGTGAATAATAGTCTAAAATGTCTTTGTATGTTGTAGCATTAAACATTGTCCTTCACTGAAATAAACCCCAGACCATTATCCCTCCTCCACTGTGCATTCCATAGTCTCACTGTGGTTGCTTTTTACAAAGTAGCGGTAATTTTTACAGCATGACTACTCAGATATTTACGGTGTGATCTCTCATATTTACTGTGTGATCACTCAGATATTTACTGTGTGATCACACAGATATTTACTGTGATCACTCAGTTATTTACTGTATGATTACTCAGATATTTACAGTGTGATCACTCAGATATTTACTGTATGATTACTCAGATATTTACAGTGTGATCACTCAGATATTCACTATGTGATCACTCAGATATTTACAGTGTAGTCACTCAGATATTTACTGTGATCACTAAGATAGTTACTGTATGCTTACGCAGATATTTACTGTGTGATGACTCATATTTACTGTTTGATCACTCAGATATTTAATATATGATTACTCAGATATTTACAGTGTGATCACTCAGATATTTACTGTATGATTACTGAGATATTTACTATGTGATCACTCAGATATTTACTGTGTGATCACAGATATTTACTGTGATTACCTCAGATATATACAGTGTGATCACCCAGATATTTACTGTGATCACTAAGATGTTTACAGTGTGATCACTCAGATATTTACTGTGATCATTTAGATATTTACAGTGTGATTACTCAGATTTTAAAAGTGATTAATCAGGTATTTACTGTGTGATCACTCAGATATTTACAGTGTGATCACTCAGACATTTACTATATGATTACTCAGATATTTACTGTATGATTACTCAGATATTTACAATGTGATCACTCAATATTTACTATGTGATCACTCAGATATTTACTATGCGTGTGTGTGTGCACGTGTGTATTTGTGTGTGATGGTGTGTGCATGCGTGTGTGTGTGTGTGGGGGGGTGATTGACTGCTCAGGCATGAACAGATCTCCACTGCAGGTCTACAGTGTGTGTGCTAAATCCAACATCTCCCCACAAACAAGCTTAAATATGAGCACATTCTATAAGGAGAACTGGTTTCCTCTTACTCTCTCGCTCCTTCTCTTTCTCATTCTCTCTCTCTCTCTCTCTCTCTCTCTCTCTCTCTCTCTCTCTCTCTCTCTCTCTCTCTCTCTCTAGGTAGTGGGTCCTCCTCTGCAGGTGCATTTCGGTGAAGCGTCCAGCCAAGCCCACGGCCTTTCGGAAGTTCTATGAGCGTGGTGACTTCCCCATTGCACTGGAGCACGACACCAAGGGCAACCGCATTGCCTGGAAGGTTACTGCCATTGCGCTGTGACCCTGGAGGCAGGGGGCTGGGCCAATGCAAAGTAATACGATAGAACTACTTTTGGTTTGATTTTGCTTTGGAAAGGCTTAATTCTAGATAGTGTCGCAATGCCAGATGCTACCCATCTGCTGCTACTTGTCCAGAAAAGTCTATCTTAAGTTTGGCAGTGTGGACATTTTTGGAGAAAATGACCATTGACATGCCAAACTGAAACATATTAGCTCATTTATGCCGCATTCTGGCACAGGCAGTTGAGCGGAATTTGGAAAGCAATGTTTGCAGATGGAAAATTAGGAGTTTTATGAAGAAGTGTTGGGTTCCCGACCCTGGTAGGAACATATGTTGGAGCTGGAATGTGATTCTGGAATGTGATTCTGCGTGGTGTTGTGAGATGATGGGCAGATGTGTCCCTGCGCTAGGCAGCTGGCCGTGGAACAGGCCCAGCGTTACCAGTAGAAGAGGCAAGCTGGAGCCCTCACCGTTCCTGGGGTTTAAAAGTGCCACAGGCTGTGCAGCAATAATGGAGTGGGCAGAGGGGCGGGGCCATCTCTGTTCTGAGTGAGTGTGCACAGAAGGGCGTGGCTTCTACAGTAGTGAGTAAGGGTTCTGAGTGAGCGTGCACAGAAGGGGCGTGGCTTCTACAGTAGTGAGTGAGGGTTCTGAGTGAGCGGTGCACAGAAGGGGCGTGGCTTCTACAGTATTGAGTGAGGGTTCTGAGGGTTCACACACACAAACATACACACACACACACACACATACACACACACACACATACACACACACACACACACACACACACACACATACACACACACACACACATATACACACACACCATGCTGCTTTAGTTTGGGTTGAGAGTGCACTACTGTTTACTGGCCCACAACCTCCCCGCTCCCTCACACTGTCCGACGTCCGTAAGGGCTCCACACCACTGTAGTGTAAATTCCTATTGAGTGAGCGTCTGGCCCCCTGAGAGGCACAGCCAGGTCTGAGGGCCCACGGTGTTGGAGACCTCCACCCCTCCATGCTTGGGGGCGTAGGAGAGCCCCGGGGCTCTGACAGATGGAGCTGGAGAGGCGCAGTGTTGGAGGGCCATAGTCCTACTGTAACAGGCTCAGCAGGGGGGAGGGACTAACACCAGGGACACAAACCTGCAAAATAATGAAGCAGTGATACGTTACTCTCTCTCTCTTAGTGATACGTTACTCTCACTCTGTCTCTCTCTCTCTTAGTGATACGTTACTCACACTCTGTCTCTCTCTCTCTTAGTGATACGTTACTCACACTCTGTCTCTCTCTCTCTCTCTCTTAGTGATACGTTACTCACACTCTGTCTCGCTCTCTCTTAGTGATACATTTCTCACACTCTCTCTCTCTTAGTGATATATGTTACTCACACTCTGTCTCTCTCTCTCTTAGTGATACGTTACTCACACTCTGTCTTGCTCTCTCTTAGTGATACATTTCTCACACTCTCTCTCTCTTAGTGATATATGTTACTCACACTCTCTTCCAATCTCTTCGCAAGTGAGTGACGGCATCTCTGTTTCCAGGTGAAAACAAAATGTTTTGGCACTGATGTTCCAAGTATCATATACTGTGTGTTTCTGCATATCAGCTGGGGCTTTGTGTGTGTGTGTGTGTGTGTAGGCAAAAGAGCTGTAGAGTGTTTAAATGTCAAGGGCAGTGAATGAGAGCGGTGGGCGTGGAGCACCTGAGGGGGAGAGGAGGCATATTTTTAGTATTTCAGAGAGCTGTAATACCTCTAATAGTGTTGCCTCAGTTCCTGTGTGTGTGTCTGTGTGTGTGTGTGAGAAGCATATG
>NC_049547.1:1338564-1343564 GCF_013358815.1 Electrophorus electricus
CTCTCTCTCTCTCTCTCTCTCTCTCTCTCTCCCTCTCTGCTATGCTGTGCTCTCTGCCCTTTCCACAGGTCACATTTACATTAACTCTAGCTCCTAGCTACAATTACCACCCTGTGGCCCCTCACACTCTAGTAGATCTCACATCAAATCCCTTTTTCTCTGTGGATGCCTGCAAAAATATCCAATGATAGCTCTGACCTGGCCTGCTAATGAAGCCTTTTAGCACAGAGACGGACAGGCAGTCAGGAGCTACCCCCCCTCCCCCTCACAGGCACACACAGATAGATAGATAGATAGATAGATGGATGGATGGATAGATGGATGGATGAGAGAGGGAGAGAGACCAGGAGAAGGTGTGTGTGTGTGGTATACTGTTTCAGTAGGTATGTGACAGTCACATGGAGGAGGCCGGGGTTTCTGTCACCTGTCTGTGCATGCAGATTTGTGTTTGCACTCACCTACGTGTGTGTGTGTAGGTGAAGGAAAGGTTAGCACTTAAAGAGTCTGTGGTGAATTTGTCACAACAGTGTGTATATGATGTCACTGCTAATACCATCAGTGCCTTGTGAAACAAACACCTGCCCATCACACACACACTCACACACACACACATGCGCATACACACACAGGCAGGGGTGTGAAAGACACACACACACACACATAAACACACAGAAAGAGATCTCAGTCAGGTGTGACAAGACCTGAAGAAATGGTAAAAGTGTGTAAAAGTGTTCCTTTTCATGTTGTTGTTGTTGTTGTTGTTGTTGTTGTTGTTGTGTGTGTGTGTGGGGGGGGGGGCTCCAGGCTTTGTCTCAGGCTATGCTCTGTTTCTTGTATCTCTTCAGTGTAGGAGACCAGCGTGGCCTCACCTCCAAACCTCACACACACACCTGCCCCTCTAACCCCCACACACTTGCCAGTGCCTCCTCCAACCTGCACAAATGGCCCCCAAGCACTTGCCACAGGTCACAATACTATATACACCCGCCCTTATCGCAAAGGCTCCACCCACCTCCTCCCTGCCACCCACCGGCCCTGGTGAGCACAACCCTTGGGTTTAGGATGGAAATCTACAGCTAGGCACTGTCCCACTGTGTGTGTGTGTGTGTGTGTGTGTGTGTTACTGTACTGTTACTGTACTGCTGCGGTAGCTGTTGAAACTACCATGTTTAAGGTCTAACTTGTCTTAATTAAGTCTTAATTAAGCAGCTCAGTCTGTAGTCATGTTCACGTCATCCTGGTTTATCTCCACTGTTCCCAGTGTGGGCACAGCTAATGGAGCAGGGTTCACATAAGAACACCTTCACAGTGTGTGTGTGTGTGTGTGTGTATGGGGTAGGAAATGCAGTCTCAACATCAAGCCCATTTGGCAGCACACACATATACACGCAAACCCAAACATAGAAACAGAGGACAGGTCAGTATCAATCAGGGGGATGTCAGCATTGATTGCCTGGCAGCGTGTGTGTGTGTGTGTGTGTGTGTGTTGAGCAGTAGATTGATGTGTGCCTGTGAATCACTGCACTTCTCCCTGTCACCTCTCTGTTCACCCCCCCACTCTCTGGCTCTCCCCCTGAGAATTCTGGGTAGTCAGACTGTTGCTGTAGGAGACAGGGATGGTGAGAATGAGTCCTATTGAGAATGAGTCCTATATTGCTGTTTAATATCTTTATTTTCCTTTTTCTCTCACCGTAAGGTCCAACGTGGGGGGGGGGGGGGGTGTGTTGTGTGCATGTGTGTGCGTGTGCGTGTGTGTGTGTTGTGTGTGTGCACGCGTGTGCACGCGTGTGTGTGTGCACGTGCTCGTCTGTGTGCATGTGTGTGTGCGTATGTGTGTGTGTGTGTGCGCATGTGTGTGGGGTGTGTGTGGGTGTGGGGGTGTGTGTGTGTGTGCGTGCGTCTGTGTGGGAGTGTGTGTGTGGGAGTGTGTGTGTGTGTGTGCACGTGCATGTGTGTGTTGTGTGTGCGTGTGCGTGCGTCTGTGCGTGCGTCTGTGCCTGCGTGTGTGTGTGCGTGTGTGTGTGTGTGTGTGCGTGTGTGTGTGTGTTGTTATGCTTTAGAATCTTGCCACAGCAAGGCCCGATAGCATAACAGTTAGCAGCCGTGCGTAGCCCTCAGTCTTCCGTGGGTTCAGGTGTGGGCCTGACAGTTATGTTCATGTGAAGGATGAACTACTTGCTGTGGGAAGAAACTCTGGCCATTTGGTCATTTTGTTCGCTTCTTTCGCAAATAAAAGCTTTGGTGGTTTTCTTCAGTGAACATCTTGTAAGTTGACTGAAGGTGGTGTTGTCATTAATTAGGTGTTTGTGCAAATATTGAGGAGTATAATGAGGTGTTTGTGCAGTACTGTGATGTTTGCTCTCTCTCTACACAAACATGCAACCTTTTATTTCTAATTATGCAGAATATTATTCTTGATCATGCATATTTTTAAAATGTTTGGCAGGGTGGCCAGTGCATGTAAAGTTGTAAACACCTGTCCAGACCTGTTGACCTTATTACATAATGAACTAATTGTGATTATTGGAGATGACTGTGATGACATGTTCTGACCACAGTCATTTTCAACAACGCTTCATCAGATAGAATTTGGTACTTGTCATTTTAACAGTTGAGACAAAACTGACTGAATATACACTTGTCTTTCTGACACTATCTCAAGCATCACTGAGCTGATCTCAAACAGCTTATGTGATTTCTGACCCTGTATACAAAAAAACGTGCAGAGACATTCCAGGCTTTGGACAGCTGGTGTTAAGCAGAACCTGATCTTGAAAGTAGACTCATCTCTTTCCCATTAGTTTAATTCAGTCATATTTTCAGTATGTTAGGTGATCCTACACACTAGCTGACAGGCTGGTTAGAATATGCACCAGAAGAGAAGCCAAACTGCAAAACATATGATGAAACTTTTGCTACTGAACATGTGCACAAACTGCTGAACACGCACACAAACATCTGAACACGATCACAAACTTCTGAACACACACACAAACTTCTGAATACAAACACAAACTTCTGAACACACACACAAACATCTGAACACAAACACAAACTTCTGAACATGAACACATCAACATCCAAACTTCTGAACGCACGCACAAAACTTGTTAACATGTGCACAAAATTCAGCATCCTTTTCCAATTACCCCATCGGTTCATTCAGGGCTCCAGACTTGGCTGCCAGCTTACTCGTTTGGTTGCACTAGCACCTGATTTGGTCGCAGCATTTATGTATTTGTTTGTTTGTTTGTTTGTTTGTTTGTTGGGTACAGGTAGCCTATTAATCTTTGCATGCTGAGGAATAGTCATCTTCATTTGCATACACTAGTTTTACATTGGAGTAAAGATTGACAGCGACTCAAGACTTTTTCAAGACAAATATTTGTGAAATATTTTAATTTTAAAATTGTATGTCTGCCACAAGCAGTGGCAAAATAGGTCATCTTCTATTATATAATTTTAAAAGAAAACACCAAAACGTATTTGTTCTGAAACTTTGTTCTGTATTGGCAAAGCAAGTGAACAAGCCAGCAAACTGTACATATCAGCAGAGGAGGCTGGTTTATCATCATGTTTAAAAAAAACATCCTGTAGTTATCATTGTCATTGACAAAGCCATGTGGATCATTGTCTGTAGTATTGACTGGCAAACTAAGCATTACTTTCAACATTATATGCAGTTTAGCTTCTAACTATAAAGTAATAACACGTCTTGACAAACAATGACATTGTTTGTTTCACTTGCTTCATTGTGCTGCCACCAGCTAGCTAACACCAGCTAGCGTCTGAGAAGAACAAACACCAGCTCCTCAAATAGCGAACACTACCTAGCGTCTGAGAAGAACAAACACTAGATCCTTAAATAGCTAACACCAGCTAGTGCCTGAAAAGAACAAACACCAGCTCCTCAAATAGCTAACACCAGCTAGCACCTGAGAAGAACAAACACCAGCTCCTCAAATAGCGAACACCAGCTAGCACCTGAGAGAAACAAACACCAGCTCCTCAAATAGCAAACAAACACCAGCTCCTCAAATAGCTAACACTAGCTAGCGCCTGAGAAGAACAAACACCAGCTCCTCAAGTAGCTAACACTAGCTAGTGTCTAAGAAGAACAAACACCAGCTCCTCAAGTAGCTAACACTAGCTAGTGTCTAAGAAGAACAAACACCAGCTCCAACAGACTTCCTGTTTAAAGTTGTTAGCCAAGGCAGTGGCAGAACGGAATGAGGACGAGTGGTGTGTCCTGACCTTTACCACCCTGGAACGGACATGTTTGAGGCATTTGGGAGAAAAGACATGCCGTCTTCGTAAAGGAGACGTGTATGACCAGCTCGCAGTCAAGCCGCCACGTCATGGCTGATAAGCAGAGACCTTGCGTTGCGTGCCTGAAGACAGAAATGCTCCAGTGTCTAACACCTATCTAGGTGGCTTTCCTTTAACAAGCTCGGCTGGGGGTTTTAGCACGTTCCCTAAAGTTCCCTAAAGTGCAATGGTGCACAAGCATCCAACCAACTACACAACTGCCCTCCAGTGGAGGGTCACACACAGGGCAGCAGTCACAAACAGATACACGGTACCCTTTACACTAGTGTGGGATTTGGTGCCTGTTCTGTGTGAATCTGTGCTGCAGTGTTTGCAGGTAGCAGACTGGTTTACCTTAACACAGTGGCTACAGCTCTTAGGGGTAGAAATTTCTTTCCAGCTGGTTATTTTTGGTCTCTGCTGCACACAGTGCAGCCCACACTCAGCAGAAGGTCTCGGTGCCTTGGCCCACGTGTACTATCACGAGGACGGACGTTATCTAGCCCACCCAAGCAATTATAGCTACAGTACAGGGCAGGTGATGGCACCCAGCCAGAGAAGTTCCAGGCAGGGTAGGTGGCCACAGTGTTCTTCCTTGGACACGTCCACATTATTAGAGTTCCACCCCAAATCTTTTTCCTCCAAGCTTTAGTCGTTAAGCCAGTTCCTATCCACCAAGTATCCAGCCCTCT
>NC_049547.1:1353564-1358564 GCF_013358815.1 Electrophorus electricus
ACGGGCTGTTCACACGTCTGTGTTAACTCTCAGGATACTGAATAGTGCGGATATTTTGATCAGGAATCGGACTCAACGCAGCTCCTAAAAACTTCTAAATGTCACCCAGCTGTGGCATTGATGACGGCAAGCTCGTCCAAGGTCGTCGGGTTTTAGACTTCACTACGCGGCGCTGTCACATGAATTAATGATTACTTTATTCCTCGAGATTGGGAGGCAGACGCTCACGCTGATGGAGCACTCTCCCGTCCTTCCTCCCATAGCCTCTCTCATATCATTTCTTCCTCCCCTCTCCTCTCCTCCTCTCCTCTCAATCCCGCCACATGAGAGAAATGAATTATTGAACACTCCCAGAGCCTAAATGTCACACTGGGGAAAACAGTTTGCCAAGGTTTGGTAATTAGACTTTCATTGTTTGTGTGAGAGCAGGCGCTTGGAGGCGGTGTGGGGGAGCCGTGTTCTACAGGCTCAGCGGAGCCTCCAGACTTTGGGGCCGAACAGGGCGGTGAATGGTTCTGCTGTGTTTGCAGTTAATATGCCACACTGATGCGTTCGTGCGTGTACACCAGAGTGCAGCTAAGAGAAGGTGACAAGCCTCTTCCTTAGTACACACACAGGTGGTGTGTGTGTGTCTGCACGCATGTGTGATCACTGAGTGTAGCTGTCTGATTGTGCTGTGCCTCTATAATTACGGTAACTAATTGTTTTTGTTTTTTTGTCATACTGACAGCACAGAGTTACAATACATAAATAAGCCATCCAATATGTCACATTTTGTGTTTTTATGGGCATTAGCGTCCTGTATATGAGAGTTTTTGTTTATTTGTGGTTTCTAGGTCCTGACTGCTGTGTTCTGTGGAGAAACATGAGCCTGGACTTGTGATAGTGGGTAGAGGAGAACAGGGACTCTCATATGAGACTCCCTTTCCTCACTTTCTCTCTGTCAGTGGGCATTACGTCTCATCAGCTGGTATCTTACAAGGAACATTACTGCCCAAGTAAAGTAACGTGAATGATCCTTATCATTAATGTTTCAAATATAAACCAAGCCCATGGGAAGAAAGAAGAGGAGGTAGAAGAATGGTGTGCAGTTTTCATGTCTCGCAGCACTAGTGCAGACACAGGGGCGTGACGAGCAGGTTCTCCAGAACCCAACTCAGCAAGGTTGTGGCCGTTTTCTTATAGAGTCCTTCACCTAAGCAAGTTGAGTTTGGGGGCATGTGGTAGCTGTAGTGCAGTGTGATCTCTTTGGCCAGACCGGTTTCTCGGGTTCTAGGTTGGCCTGTGTCAGGCAGTCTCTCAGGTTCTAGGTTGACCTGTGTCAGGCAGTCTCTCAGGTTCTAGGTTGGTGGCCTGTGTCAGGCAGTCTCTCAGGTTCTAGGTTGGCCTGTGTCAGGCAGTCTCTCAGGTTCTAGGTTGGCCTGTGTCAGGCAGTCTCTCAGGTTCTAGGTTGACCTGTGTCAGGCAGTCTCTCAGGTTCTAGGTTGGCCTGTGTCAGGTAGTGTCCATGGTCCATGCCGACACACTGAGTCCATACATTACCCAGGTTTATCCAGGCTTCAGGGATCAGGTCTCTGTAATTGTCAGGCTGTCCTTTGAAATGAGCCCTGTGCCATTCATGCTAGCTGCAAGCCTCATTAACACTCTGTCACTGTTGTATGTTTATATTTTAGTGCCAAAGCAACATTTGTTTTCTTTTTGGCAATTTCTGTTCAATGTGAGTTTCTCTCTCTCTCTCTCTCTCTCTCTCTTCTCTCTCTCTCTCTCTCTCTCTCTCTCTCTCCCCCTCTCTCTCTCTGTCTCCATCTCTTTCTCTCTCCATCTCTCTTGCCATCTCTCTCTCCCTCTCTCTCTCTCTCCATCTCTCTCCATCTCCCTCTCCCTCTCTCTCCCCTCTCTCTCTCTCTCTCTTCTCTCTCTCCCTCTCTCTCCCCTCTCTCTCCATCTCCCTCTCCCTCTCTCCCCTCTCTCTCTCCCCCTCTCTCTCTCTCCCAATCTCTCTCTCTCTCTATCTCCCTCTCTCTCCCCTCTCTCTCCATCTCCCTCTCTCTCCCCTCTCTCTCTCTCCCCCCCTCTCTCTCTCTCTCTCTCTCCTCTCTCATCTCTCTCCATCTCCCTCTCCTCTCTCTCCCCTCTCTCTCTCTCTCTCTCTCCCCTCTCTCTCCATCTCCCCTCTCTCTCTCCCCTCTCTCTCTCTCTCTCTCTCTCTCTCTCTCCGTCTCTCCCCTCTCTCTCCATCTCTCTCTCCCTCTCTCTCCTCTCTATCTCTCTCTCTCTCTCTCTCTCTCTCTCTCCCCTCTATCTCTCTCTCTCTCTCTCTCTCTCTCTCTGTCTCCTGTCACTCTTTTGGTATCCCTTTGTGATGTCGGGTGATAGTGTAATGGTAACTTGCTGATGATGAGCTCTCTGTGCCGCTATCATTCTCTGATCACACACAGCCATTAGTGCACCAGCTGTCTGCAACAGTGAGTGAGTATAGGTATATCTGAGGGGAGGAGCGGAGGGTACACTATATGGACAAATGTGGATACCCCTCCTAATTATTGAGTTCAGGTCTTTTAGCAACCCAAGATGGTGAAAGGTGTATAAACTCAAACACAGTCATGACATCTCCTTAGACAAACCGTGGCAGTAGGAATGGGTCTCACGGGAGCTCTGTCTGGAACCGGAAGTGTTTATTATTGTGAGTCAGACACATGTAGGAGTGACACCAGCTCAGCCAGGAAGCAGTAGACCAGACACACTTGCAGAGCAGCACGCTGAAGAAGTGCATCGCCTGTCCTGCATGCCGTCACTCGCCAGCATCAGCACAGAGGGAGCGTCGTCAAGTGGGTTTGTGTGGCTAAGCATCTGCACACGGGAGAAATGGCCAATCTGGGTTCAGTGGGCGCCACCTACTGGAATGCACACTGCCAGAGTTTGGTGGAGGAGGACTAACGGTCTGGGGCTGGTCTTTAGGGTTTGGGATAAGCCCCTTATTTCCAGTGATGGAAAATGTTTAATGCTACAGCATACAAAGTTGTGGCAACTCAACTTGTAGAAGTTGTGCACAAAGTGAGCTCCATGAAGACATCAGTGTCAGTGGCCTGCACAGAGCCCTGACCTCAACCCCACCGGACACCTGCACTGACCGGCCTTCTCGTCCAGCATCGGCCTGACCTCACAAAATGCCCTTTGACTGAATGGACACAAATTCTCAGACACACTATAAAATCTTAGTGAAAGTCTTGGGGAAATGTTCCCAGAACTATTGTCCACATACTTTTGGTTATATAGTGTATGATTGTATGTCTGTGTGTTTTCATGTCCTGTCTAGATTGAAAAAAACAAAAACACAAGGCAACCTTCAACAAAAGCTAAATTTTATTTTTGACAAGGGCTACACTGTAAGGTCAGAAATGCTCCTTTGTCTTCCTGTGGTTAAAGGTGAGGCTTAGGGTTAGAACATATTTACTATAGGTAGGTGTATGACATCGTGTGTGTGTGTGTGTGTCTGAGAGAGAGAGAGAGAGACAGTGTATGTGTGTGCGTGTGTATGTGTGTGTGAGTGTGCGTGTGTGCGTGCGTGTGTGTGTGTGCGCGCGTGCGTGTGTGTGCGCGTGCGTGTGTGTGTGTGCGCGCGTGTGTGTGTGTGTGCGCGCGTGTGTGTGTATGTGTGCGTGTGTGTGCCTGTGCGTGTGTGTGCATGGTGTGCACGTGTGTGTGTGTCCGTGTGCGTGTGTGTGCACCCGTGTGTGTGTGTGCGTGTGTGTGAGTGTGGTCTCTGAGAGAGAGAGAGAGAGAGAGAGAGAGACAGTGTATGTGTGTGCGTGTGTATGTGTGTGTGTGTGCGTGTGTGTGTGTGCGTGTGTGTGTGCGTGTGTGTGTGTGTGTGTGCGTGTGTGTGCGTGTGTGTGTGTGCGTGTGTGCATGTGTGTGTGTTTGGGCTGGCTTTGCTGTAATGTAAAGAGGATTATTCTTATCAGGTGGGGCTTACTGCTGTGGAGGGCCTGCAAATGCTAATACCCATCCTCACAGTATTTTCCTTAAGGAGGGGTTATCTCTGCTGCAGGAACAGCAGGCCACACACGCACACACACGCACGCGCACACATAAACACACGCGCACACACGCATGCGCGCGCACGCACACACACATGCGCGCGCATACACACATACACACACACGCACGCGCACACATAAACACACGCGCACACACACATGCGCGCGCACGCACACACACATACACACACACGCACGCGCACACATAAACACACGCACACACACATGCGCGCGCACGCACACACACATACACACACATGCGCGCACATACACACATACACACACATGCGCATGCACACACGCGCACACACACGCACACACACACACGCACACACACACACACACACACATAAATAAATAAATATTCTCTTGTTGTACGTTCAGTTTCCTAATATGCTGTCCTCCCTTCCCTCCATTCCTGTCTTCTCCGCTCAGATTCCCTGAACACGAGGAACCGTCAGGTGATCTGCACCACGCTGAAGGTGCTGCAGCACCTGGTGGTGTCGGGTGAGATGGTGGGTGAGGCCCTGGTGTGTACTACAGACAGATCCCCCCATCCTCAACATCTTCAAGAACATGAACAGTGAGTACTAGCACACGCAGGCCACAACAACACGTTATAGCACACCACACACCGGGGCCACAGCATAGCATCAAACAACACAAAACAAGATAGCACATAGCATATTAACATAGCAGAGCATTAAACAATGCAGAATAAAACATTATAGCACAGCACAGTATTAAACCAACACAACGCATTACTATAGGCCAGCACAGCATCAAACAACACAAACACCAAAAACACGTACAGACCCATACCTCCACAGCACAGTACAGCACAGACACACACCTTCATACCTCCACAGCACAGTACAGCACAGACACACACCTTCATACCTCCACAGCACAGTACAGCACAGACACACACCTTCATACCTCCACAGCACAGTACAGCAC
>NC_049547.1:1363564-1378564 GCF_013358815.1 Electrophorus electricus
TCTATCCTTCCACATATTCTTCTACTGCAGCATCCCCAAGGGCAGTGACCTCAGCCTGCTGCTGTAAGATAGGGCCACATTGTGTGTGTGTGTGTGTGTGTGTGTGTGTGTGTGTAAGAGAGAGAGAGACTGAGGGAGAAGGAAAGTGCAGGTGTGTGAGAGAGGAAGACATGGAGAGGAAGCACAGCCCAGATGTAGACGGCCACGCCGCTGATCCGGTTCACTTGTCAGATAAATAATTCAGCAAGGTGGCTGTGTAAGTCATGTAACACCTCGACCTCGTGCCATCCCTCTGCATGCGCATGTGTGTGGTGTGTGTGTGTGTGTGTGTGTATGTGTGCGTGTGTGTGTGTGTGAAGGTGAGTTTTCTTTGTGCAAAATATTCCCTTAGATGTCTGAGTGGTGGCAGGTTTAGCTGGCTGCTAGTGGGACTGGTCTGAGTTGGGGTGTGTGTGGTGTGTGTGTGTGTGGTGAGGTATGAGGGCCATTGTGTCTGCATTGTGTCTGGAGTCTCCCACAAGCACACACACGTGTTATGCATCTGGGGACGGACACAACCTGCTGTGTCTCATAGAGAGAGAGAGTGTTTGCACAGACACACTGAGATGCGCTACACCACACACACACCTACAGACATATTCATGTTCTTGCATTCTTACAATTCAAAGAAGTTTTATTGATCCATATGACCATATTCAATTAGTGCCAACATAGCATCCAAATCCGTTTATCAGGCATCAGGCATTATTAATCTGTCACAAAGTGATTAACCCAGAGAGAGACACACGTGCACGCGTAATCATCCATATACAAGCACTCATTTTTGCCTGCCCACTTTCTCTGGCAGTGTGTGCCTGACAATATTCTCAGTTTCTGTGCTTCAGAGAGCTCAGCTAACGCAGGCTTGTCTACTTTGAGTGTAACAAGGAATTTGTCTTGGATATAACTGTGATACGCCTCTGATCTCAGCTTTAGAAGTCATGTCACTGCAATTACTAAAGCCCCATCCTAGCATCTCAAAAATATTAACAAAAATGGAAACTCCTTGTCAAAACTTGACTTTAAGAAACACATCCACGCTTGTGTTTTCAGCTGGATTGATTTGTGTAACGGTTTTCTTACCGGTTTTCCTAAAAACAAAGGCAGACAAATTTAGATTTGAAAGTTCTTGGATTTGCATCCTTACACTGGCTACCATCATGTTACAGAACTGACTTTAAGGTGCTGTCACTCGGTTATAAGTCCCTGAGTGGTTCAGGTCTGATGTGTCTGTCTGACGTCTGTTCAAACAACACGATCCAAGCAGGCCACTCAGATCGCTGTTCAGCTAATCGGGTAATGGAGTCCAGGGTCACCACTAAACTGGAACAGTAGCCTTTAGCTTCTGTACAGCTCAGAGATAGAATCAGCTGTCCCCGAGTGCGGACAGTGTCGACTCCACACCAGGGACTCACGTGGTCCCTCTAGCTTTCAGTTCTGGTTTTATCTGTTTATCTTTTTACTGCTATTCTCTTTGATTTTATTACAAATGTAATATCTTTTTAAAAACCTATTTATTTAAATTAACTTTCTATTTTAATCTTTTCTTTAATTTTATTTAAATACATTTTTATGTACTTTTTTTCTTTTTGGTAAAAACCATCCTGTAATAAGCATTATTATATAATTATGTAATGTCTGTGTAAAACAGTTTCAGTTGCCACTATGTAGAAAACGTTCTGTACCAGTACGTTTTCTTTGCCTGTGGGCGAAGAGGAAAGAGCATGTCTGTAGCTGCCCTTTCCCCAGGGACCACAGTGGGGAACCGGGCTTTCTGTGGGGGTCCACACCACAAGATGCTGTCCCCCGGGGACCACAGACAGGATTTGGGCTCTTTTTGATGGGCCACACCTCAAGCTGCTGTCACCATGGGGACCACAGACAGGATTTGGACTCTCCATGGCCATCTGCACCACGGCTGGACCCTGCTTGGGTATCTCTAGGGGAGAAGTTGGGTGGACCCAATATGCAGTTTGGTCTCAAAGTTTGGCAACAAATTCATTTGTTTAGCTGTTTGTCTGTGTTGTTGACGTGCTCCGTATAAGACCTGGGTTCATTTGATAATTTGGTGAATTGGAATTTGTCTAGAAATCTCCTCAGAGTTGAACTCTTGGCTGTAAGGAGTGTTGCGTGGGACTGGCTTTGAGATGCTTTCAAATGTGGTTTTATTTTAAATTTGTCATGCCAACGGAAAACACACCAGTGTGCACGCATTGTTTGGTTTGTGCTTTAGCACTCTTCCGATATTCCGGCAGAATTACTCAGATGCGTGTCCGTACCGGTTTAGGGGCATTGCTGAGTGGAACCCAGAATGTGCTACCATAGACGACTAGGGTTGATTTATACTGGCAACACTTTGATCCAAGTTCTTAAGTGCATTGCAGTTTGAGATTCTTTCTGATGGCAAAAAGCTAAACATGGCTTTTTCCTTCAGTGTGTTTAGTGCCTGGTAGTGTAGTGTCTGAACCTGGGTAGTGTTCGTTCTTTCTTTCTTTCTTTCTTTCTTTCTTTCTTTCTTTCTTTCTCTCCCTCCCTCTATGAGGATGGATGGCACGCTCTTGTTCCTCTCTTCCTTACACACACACTCTCTCTCTCACACACTTTTCCCTCACTTTCTGTGTGTGCGCGTGCTTGTGTGAGGATGGATAGCTGCATTGTTCCTGCAGTACTCATCGGTCAGTGGTGACATAGCTATCCAGCCCTGCTCTGCTGACTGGCACAATTACACACACACACACACACACACACGACTATGACATTTGCACATACTGCACATGTTTGTGTGTATGTTTGTAGGTCAGACAGAGGTCAGTGAAAGCACTTTATAGACCCATCCCTGTGTGTGCAACCTGCTCCTGCTCTGTGTGTGTGTGTGTGTGTGTGTGTGTGTGTGTGTGGCTTTCTTATGCTGTACTATACCTGCAAAATGATGCTTACTCATTTGCACCTGAGCCCCCAACACACACACACACACACACACACACACACACACACACAGCAGGAGCTGGTTGCTGAGCTGTGTTCATTTCGATGTAAATGTCTTCTCCTGTAGCAGGGGAGGCGTGTGTAGATTAAGTGTATGAGTGCAGTATCTTTCTCTTCTCTGCAGGACAGTTTCTCACCAGACACGCCCCTGTCCCAGCCACACATCCATCCACATATGCTCTCTCTCGCTCTCTCTCTCTCCATTCAGTTAATGCTTTATTGCCTTAAATGTTACCAGTTTCATTATTGCCAAAGCAAATTAATAGAAACAAAATGGGAAAAGACTGAGAAGATAAATACAAATGGAACAATAGAAAACAGATTATTTACAAAATTCATAATTAACAGTCAGTAATCAACTATATTCTCAAAGAAAGAATGGGTTTAGAGAGGGATTCTCTCTCTCCCTCACCCTTTCTTAATTCAATTCAATTAAATCCAGTAAGATTTACTGGCATGACCATATTCAGTACTACCAAAGCAAAATTAAAACTGTGAGTTTATATATATATATATATATATATATATATATATATATATATATATATATAATATATCTGCCAAAACAGCGATTAACTTACCCAAACACAATTATAATTATATCTCCACCAGCTAAAGTCTTGCTATCTTTATTTTTTCAGTAATTAGATTTTTCAGTAATTAGATATTTTAAGGTATGGCATATAATCTGAAATTTTGTAAAGTAGAGTGGGTTTGGTGAAATATTTGAAGTTTTATATTCAGTGATAAAGTGCAGCTCTGTCTCTACAGTGTCATGGAGTCTCTGTCTTCTGGTCCCAGAGTTACTTTTGTGGGCCATTTTGGATTGTCAGGCTGTGTTCCCTGAGTCTGGGTTTATTATAGGTCGTCTGGGCCAGTGTACTGTCACTTTAGGGCTGTCACAAGCTTTGTGCTTGTGTGTGTGTATGTGCTTTCCAGTGGGTGATGTCATTTGGGTTTGGCTGATGGTTTGTGTTTCAGACTGGTGATGTGTAATAGTGTTAGTGTTACTGGACTCAGCGTCAAGAAGACCAGTGGTGTGAGGGGAATGTGACCTCCCTTCAGCTCGTGACATTGCGGGATTTGGAAGTGATATGGAAGTGAAAATGTTGGAAATGGAAGTTGGAAATCTTTTTTGGAATTTTGAGTAGTTCCTAAGTCCCTCCATATGCCGGTACAATAATTTCTAATTAATTCAGATGTAAACGTGAAGACTTGTTTAGTAGAAGAGAATAGCAGGTCCTGATCTTTACTGCAGGTTCACCTTAACAAGCATTACTGAGGCGCCCTCCGTAATGTCTGACTAGTACACAAAACTCAAAAGTTTGAATTTTATAGTTTTTTTAGCAGTTTATAATGTATTACCTTCTTTTATATACTAGTGTTTGGAATCTCCACTGTTATATCCAAGCCATACATTAGTCTATATATGCAAATTAAAATCCATTATTACACAAGCTGAAGTTTGACACCGTTACGAACCTGTGCTCCTCCTCCACAGGCGACACCTGTGAGAGAACATTGTTTTTCCATATTACTCTGACCTTGGTGGAGAGAAACAAACTCTCAGAAACTCACAAAGGAGCCTCCAGTTCTCTTAAGATAGGCACTCTCTTCACACCCTGCAGGGCTGGTAAAGTTGTATCCTTTGCACCTACTCCAGGAAACAGGAACGATCCACCTCGCACGTGCAGGGACCCTCACTCCATACACAGATCACTTCATAAGGAATACAGAATCTCTTGGTATATTATTAATATTTAGAATTCAGTATTTAAACTGTTCTTCCTGCCAACACTCTTTTTTTTTAATGACCTCGTAATAGTGGCAATTGGCCTGATTCAGCTCCAAAGGCGCTATTTGTTGTTTATTTGTTGTTTATTTGTTGTTTTTCTGTGCACTTGGCGTTCAGTCTTAGTGACCTGCGAGGTCTGCATTTAATTGTATTACTTGTTTGATCTGAGAGTGGCCCCCATATGTTATTACCAGCAAAAGCACTTCTATAAACGGACTGAGATCATTTAGCCAAAGCTGAGTTGGTATGTGAGTATGGCAGGTCCAGGGCCCTGGTCTATGTGTCATGTGGAGCGAGAGACCGGGTGCTGCAGTGTGCTGTACAGTGGTGCCCAGTTCAGTGACAGATGTTGAATGGCGTCGGGCGTAAGCAGCGGCCTTGTCTCACCACACCCTCCTCCTGAGAGATGAAAACGGCCCTTTTATGGCCAAATTTTATGACCCATTTTTTTGTTTGTGCATATGGATGTAATAATGTCCTGCTTTACCCTGACACCATAGTCAAGAACTTGGGAACATCAACCACTCTGCCAAACTGTGGTGAATGCCTTTTTGAATTCTAGGAAGCAAATATTTCGCTATTTTTTTGGTCAACATGTAAGTCATTTAGGGTGTGTAGGGTGTAAGTATGATCTGATATGCAGTGATTTGGTATGAATCCAGTCAGACTTTTACTCAAGACACTGTGATTCGTAAGGAAGTCTATGAGTCTCAGATTAATAACACTGTAGAGCTTCCCCAGGTTACTGTGCACAGATACCTTAGTAGATATTGCGGTTGAATTTATCTCCTGTTTTGAAAAAGGGTGTTATGAGACTTGCTTCTCTCTCGCTCTCGCTCTCTCACGGTGGAGTTGGATGTGGATTGCTCTGACTAGAACAGTCAATGAGGAGGGCTTCTCCTGTTCCGTGTGTAGGCTGCCCCTGGGCCTCTGGTCTGGAGGCTGCAGTGCTCATTACGAGGACTTTTATGTTGAAGGCTCTCAATAAATGGCAGTATTTCTTATCCTTATATTTGATGCGCTCACTAATGTGTGCAAAATAGCAGTAACAGAGACTTTAATTACCGCCTCATTAAGAGAGTTTGTTTCTCTAACATCCATATACCCACGTACTCGTGCATTCTCTTTCACTCTTTGTCTTTTTCTCTCTCTCATGCACACACATACACACAAACACACACACACACACACACACACACACACATACATTTATATTACCTTTGTATGGTATGTCCCTGTTGTATGTGTTGTTAGTGTAATTAAATAACGTTATATCTTCACCTAAGTTAACCCTAATCTTAACCACAGTAGAAAAATATCCTTACAGCATCAATATTTACATGTTTTCCATCACATTTGGTGTATATGAGGAGCTGAACACACACCACACACACACACACACACACACACACACACACAAATATCGGCCCTGCAGCAGGTAGTCCAACTGCAGGGTAGCAGTAGCAGCACTGTGGCTCCCCTGTGGAGGAGCAGAGAGGAGATCTCCACATGAGCCTGTTAATTCCCACCTCCGAGCTCCCACACACGGACAGCTGGGTACCAAAGACTGATGGGGCAGACACACACGCACGCACACACATCACGGTGAAGAGAAGGAGAGAGAAAGACACACAGATCGTGATATCAGGGTAGAGAGCAGTAAAGAGATGCAAAGACAGAGAGAGGGATGATGGTGTGAAGAGAGAGTTCGAGAAAAAGAGAGAGAAGGGGAGGGTAAAGCCAGTGAGTTTCCCGCTGTTCTGATCTCGCCACACCTCATCACACCCATTACAGACAATTAATGTGCTCATTTATTAGGCATCAGGCGCTGCGTGTGCCTGTGCCTACGTTTGTGTGTGTCTGTTACTGGAGCTGTCTGTCAGCGGCTCTGTCTGTTAGTGAACACCTTCAGATGACCTGTGTGTGTGTGTGTGTGTGTGTGTGTGTGTGTGTGTGTGCTGTGAGAGAAAGAGAGATTGAGTAAGAATGAAAGTGCGTGAGTAGAAGTGGAGTGAGAGTGACAGGGACATGGTGAGTGGGAGAGAGATACTTCCTCTCAGTGGTGGGCCTGGCTCTCACTGGCTCTCACTGGCTCTCACTGGCTCTCACTGGCTCTCACTCCGTCTGGGTCTGGGTATCAGGTGTGTGTGGGAGGGAACCAGCTGGCTGAAACCCCAGAAATTAGCGGAGCAACCTGCCAGTCAGTGCTTGAAGCCCAGAGCTGAATGGGAACACAGGAAAGTGCTCCCGGCTCCCCGCTCGCCTATGTGTGTGTGTGTGTGTTTGTGTGTGTATGTGTGTGTGTGCTCTGCCAGTAAAGCAGAAAGGTGTTGGGGGGTTAATGAAGCTCTCTGGCACTGCTCTGACCTTTTCTCTTTTAACACACACACACCAGCCCTGCTTGCTTGTGTTAAAACACACACTGGGCTTCTTAAATTAAGGCGTTCTTTAAATAATTGATCTGGTTTATTTTCTGCAGTTTTTCTTATTGATGGTAGTGAGTGAAGTTTTGTCCTGAGAAAGCTTGGCGCAGGGCTCCTAATGTCCTGTCCTGCTAAAGTCCTGCTTGGTCCTGCTAAAGCCCTGTCCTGTCCTCCTAAAGTCCTGTCCTGTCCTCCTAAAGTCCTGCCCTGTCCTGCTAAAGTCCTTCCGTGTCCTGCTAAAGCCCTGTCCTGTCCTGCTACAGTCCTGTTTTGTCCTGCTAAAGGCCTGTCCTGCCCTGCTAAAGTCTTGCCCTCCTCAGTCCTTCTAAAGCCCTGTTGTAGATTATGCAACCATGTTGTAGATTAAAGTCATTCAGGGAGAACGCCAGCATAAACCCATCTGTGAGACAGAGAGAGAGAGAGAGAGAGAGAGAGAAAGAAAAAGAAAAAGACAATACAACAGAATTCATCTGCTAGAACTGAGCAAGACACTGTGGTCAGGATTCTTCTTACTTGATGGTAACTGAGCTATGACAAGCAAAATGTGTGACACTGTATTTAATTACTAGTCATTAGTGTGGCTAAATTAGCATACCAGTGTCAACTTACTACTGCACTGAATTCACCTGTGCCTGTGGTTGTAGTATGTAGGTGTGGTGATTGTAGTACGTAGGTGTGGTGGTTGTAATACGTAGGTGTGGTGGTTGTAGTACGTAGGTGTGGTGGTTGTAGTACGTAGGTGTGGTGGTTGTATGTAAGTGTGGTGATTGCAGTATGTAGGTGTGGATGGTTGTAGTACGTAGGTGTGGATGGTTGTAGTACGTAGGTGTGGTGGTTGTATGTAGGTGTGGTGGTTATATGTAGGTGTGGTTGTAGTATGTAGGTGTGGTGGTTGTAGTACGTAGGTGTGGTGATTGTAGTATGTAGGTGTGGTGGTTGTAGTACGTAGTCTGTAGGTTAGTCACACAGACATGGATCCAAACTGTGGCCTGCTGTGTGTGGTTGTGGTAGCAGCTCAGTGCCTCAACTAAACACAGCAAGGCAAGCTGTGTTCTTGCCATATAAAGCTGGCAGCTAAAACAAATACAACTCCACAATGCAGCTCTTTGTGGTAGGTTTTTGGGGTGTTTATTGTGGGTTCTTACTTATTTTTGAGATTGTGGTCCGATTTCTAAAAGGTCAGCGTGCTTTCCCATGCTGTGATTGTGTGTGTGTGTGTGTGTGTGTGTGTGTGTGTGAGTGTGTGAGTGTGTGTGTGTGTGAGTGTGTGTGTGTCTGTGTGTTCATATGCATTGCCTAGCTGCACTGAAGTGGCTCTCCCTGGTGCTGTGTTAGATCAGTTTCTTTCAGGAGATGCAGATGAAGAGCTGTACGTCGAACATGAAACACCGGCATGAGTTTACCGCTGTCTCGTCTGCTCTCCCTCTCCTTCTCTCTCTCCATTCCTCCCTCCTCTGGGTTTCTCTCTCTCCCTGTGTCTGCTTGCTCTCTCTTGGTTTCCCCACAGTCCATCCAGCCTGTCTCTGTCTTCCAGGCATGTTTGGAAATTTGGCGTATTGGTACAATGAATATGGAGGTCATGTTGGGATGTGCATGGTGTTCTGGGGAATGTTCAGAATGTTTAGGGTGGGGGGTGGTGTCTCAGTGGTTAAGGTACCTGACTTGTAATTAGTAGGTTGCCAGTTCAAGTCCCACCACTGCCAGGTTTCCACTGTTGGGCCCCTGATCAAGACCCTTAACCCTCCATTACTCAAATTGTGTTCAGTCAGAATTGGAAGTTGCTTTGGATAAAAGTGTCAGCTAAATGTTGTTGAAGTGTAGTGGGATTCTTAGAAATGTTTGAGCTTTGTGTGTATGCTGATAACCTATATGGAGGTGTGTTAATCATGTATGCTCCCATGTTACATTTGTGCTGCTATTAGGGATGGCACAATACCAGTTATTCTGGTACCGATCCGATACCAATATTTGATATTTGAAAGTCACCCGATACTGCTACCAATTTTTTTTCATTAAAAGCCATCGTGGATCTGTAGTTTAGTTGTTCTGGGGAACTGTTTTGTGTGAGATGTATTATATATGCTATTTTACAGATGTCATGCATGGATGTGATAGATAAAAAATAACAAAATTATACAAAATGAAAAATCTTTGTTTACAAGACCTTTTAAATTAAATGAAGCGTTTAATTTTTTCTGCCCGTTGTCTTACAGTCTGAGATGCTATTTACTGTCGTGGTCATCACCTGCTGGGTTCTGACCGTTACTGTACCCTTTATCTGTGCAGCTGCCTCACTCACTCACTCCTGACATTTACAATATAGTTCATCTGCGTTTTTTCGTATTAATAACCTTATTAATAACCTTCTAACAGCTCACGTGACTGTTGTACCCGCTACACACCGACCTCACCCCAGGCCCTATATGAGCAGACAGAGAGAGACGCCCAGTACTACGTGTCTCTTTTCACTCCAGCTCTGCTTAAACCAATAAAAATTTTATCTTTTGTTTACAAGATGGTTGTTCTTTCTAGTAAAAAAAATCTATGGACAGTTATTTGAAGTTGTCTAATTCTGCAGCTCCATATTCAAAATATCAAGTCTACCCTAAAACTCAGCAGGCTAAGATTGAATATACTAAATCCATTGAGTAATTGACTTTGTGAATTTAGACAGGGTGAGTATTTTTATTACTTTGGTTCTTTTTTCTCCTCTCCAGCTCTGTTTTTGTCAGGTTTCTCCTTTCCTAACCCAGCTGTTATCACGTGATCCGCTAAAATTAACCTGGCTGTTATCACGTGATCCACTAAAATTAACCCGGCTGTTATCACGTGATCCGCTAAAATTAACCCGGCTGTTATCATGTGATCCGCTAAACCTAGCCCGGCTGTTATCACGTGATCTGCTAGAACTAGCTTGGCTGTTATCACATGATCCTCTAAAACTAACCCGGCTGTTATCACGTGATCTGCTAGAACTAGCTTGGCTGTTATCACGTGATCCGCTAAAACTAACCCGGCTGTTATCACATGATCCGCTAAAACTAACCCGGCTGTTATCATGTGTTCTGCTAGAACTAGCTTGGCTGTTATCATGTGATCCGCTAAAACTAACCCGGCTGTTATGACATGATCTGCCAGAACTAGCTTGGCTGTTATCACGTGATCCGCTAAACCTAGCCTGGCTGTTATCACGTGATCCGCTAAACCTAGCCTGGCTGTTATCACGTGATCCGCTAAACCTAGCCCGGCTGTTATCACGTGTGTTTTGCTGCTGAATAGTGCTGCTGTGCTGTTCCAGGCTGGATTTGTGATGGTATCGGATCGGTTTCCTTAAACTTTTCTTCACCGATATCCAATCCAGCGTTTTTCTGGTATCGGTCCAATTCCGAAACCTGATATCGGATCAATGCGATCTTTAGCTGCTATGTTTACTGTCTCTCTCTCTCTCTCTCACACACACACACACACACACACACACACACACATAATGGCTTGTTTACCAATACATTGCGCTTAGGAAAAGCTTAGGAATTCACTGGTTTTGCTGTGAAGAAAGGATCCGTGTGCACTGTGGGGTTTCTGGGAGAGTAAGCTTGTCTGAGCTGGTCATTCCTCTCATGTAGAGAGCCTTGGAGGTGTAAGCTGCTTTTGACCTGATAAGCTCATTAAAATTTCCCATTAATTACTCTGGTACTCTGGAACACTGTAACACGACCTCACAGAGCAGGGCGGTGAGGGAGGGAAAAAGAGAGAGAGTGTGTGTGAGAGAGAGAGAGAGAGAGAGAGAGAGAGAGAGGAAAGCAAAACAAGATGGCAGACAGAGAGATGAATGAGAGTGAAAAAGCAAAGCGAGATACAGAAAGGAGTGTATGCGCATGTGTGTGTGTGTGTGTGTGTGTGTGTGGGTGTGTGTGAGAAAGAGAAAGAGAAGGGAACGATGCTAAATTAGCCCTGTCTATCTCAGAGTGCTTTTTCTCGTGGAGGCTAAACTGAGGGCAGCAGGAGTGGGGCCCGATATGTCAGAATCCCAGTAGCAACCAATCCCTCATCCTCCACACACACACACACACACACACACACACACAGCATATCGCCGTAGACAGACTGACACGTGGTTGGTGCCCTTGGCCAGATTCTATCTGCGACGCCTCAGAGAATTGATAGCGGGGTGAGTGGAGAACGCAGCTCGCCGCTGGGGTCCAGACCTCCTGCCTTCTCTCTGCTGCTGACAATGACTGACCAACTACAGCTCCCAACACAACTGCCAGCACCCTGGTAAACCACACCTCCCAGTGCAAGCCACTGGGTTGGACAGCCACACCCTCCAGTGCAGTATAGTTGTGTCTTGCTTACAGGGAATAGTCTGCTTGGCACACACGGTTGATAACTAATGCTAGACTACTGAGCTACAGCTGCTTCTACCAAGTTGTTAGGGATTTTTTTAAAGGCCGTAAACATTTACTGCTGTTGGTTTGCAGTGTTTAGACAGGAATGGAGTAATCAGAGTGTTGAAAGTGCTGGACCTGGCAGTAGTTGGTTTATGGGAGCTGCTGCTGGTTTCAGTAGTCAGTAAAGAGAATGAGCGTCAGGGACGTAGTGCAAGGCCTGGCCTGGTGTCTGGGAGAAGAACCTGGAGAGAAGAACCACACCAGACCTGGAGTCTGGGAGAAGAACCACACCAGGCCTGGAGTCTGGGTGAGGAACCACACCAGGCCTGGAGGCTGGGAGAAGAACCACTCCAGGCCTGGAGTTTGGGAGAGTAACCACACCAGACCTGGAGTCTGGGAGAGGAACCACACAAGGCCTGGAGTTTGGGAGAAGAACCACACCAGGCCTGGAATCTGGGAGAAGAACCTGTAGGTCCAGGCCTGGAGTCTGGGAGAGGAACCACATCAGACCTGGAGTCTGGGAGAAGAACCACACCAGGCCTGGAGTCTGGTCTGGGTCACCTGTTCTTCCTTCCCAGTAGAGTCTCTACTGGGAGCCTCTTTAATTGGGCTCTTGTCAGCATTTGGTTGTCTCTCACTCTTCCTTTTGACTCACTCACTCACTAACTCTCACTGTTTCACTCTCTCTCTCTCCTTTCTCTCTGAGGGATTGATCCATCTGCCTTATGCCCCATTTCTCTCATATACTCACTTTGATTGGCTACCCCTCACACACCTTTCATAGGACTTACACACACATGGAGACATGTGGACACTGGTCTGAATCTCACACTTCCATAGTGTGACTGAACTCTTCCTTACTTTCCTTACAATGAAAGACATTGAAAGTGCATCTGAGACCTGAGATCTTGCTGTGTGTGTGTTGGGGCATGGTTAGGTGTTTGTGTGTGTGTTGGGTATTTGTGTACTGTGTGTGTGTATGTGTGTGTGTGTGCGTAGTGTATTTGTGTGTGTTGGATATGTGTGTATGTGTTGGGTATTTGTGTGGGTGTGTGTGTTGGGTATTTGTGTGTGTATGTTAGGTATTTGTGGGGAGGTGTGTGTTGGGTATTCATATGTGTATGTTAGGTATTTGTGGGGGGTGTTGGGTATTTGTGTGTGTATGTTAGGAGTTTGTGGGGGTGTGCTGGGTGTGGGGATGTGTTTGATGGGTATGTGCGTGGATGTGTATGTTGTATTTGTGGAGGTCTGTTAAGTATTTGTGTGCGGGTGTGTATGTTAGGTATTTGTGGAGGTGTGTTAGGTATTTGTGTGTGTGTTAGGTATTTGTGGACATGTGTTAGGTATTTGTGTGTGTGTGTGTGTGTGTGTGTGTATGTGTGTATTAGGTATTTGTGGAGGTGTATTCGGTACTTGTGGAGGTGTGTTAGGTATTTTTGGGGTGGTGGGTGATCAGGATGCCTTCAGATCTTGAGTATTTGCTCTACTGATGTGGTAGTGTTACACTAATAATCAAAACTATTTCAGTTCAGTTCTGTTATTTCCTACACACACACACACACACACACACACATAGGTTAGCATGGGTGGTGGTTATAACACAGTGATGAGTTTGCCAAAATATGGCTGGACATTTGCCAAAATATGGCTTTGTAGTCTACTCTCTCTCTCTCTCTCTCTCTCTTTCTCTTTCTTTCTCTCTCACTGTCTGGTGTGAGTGATCGATGAGATTGATGTGATATTTATTTGGTCTGTGTGCCCGTCCATCAGACCCATGGTGTCATCGGTCGGGTACGTCTGGCACTGACCGCCATGCTGTTTATGAGCTGCTATTCAGCTTCCAATTTAGACACGACTGCAAATCAAACTCCAACACATGCACCACTGCAGCCCCGGGCACTAGCACACTCTCTCACTAGCACCCTCACACACTCACACCCTCGCACATTCACACTCCACCGTGCTAGCACTGTAGCACCCTCAGACACACAATGCTTTGTGTCGCTGTAGAAATTACTCGACTGTATCACGCAACACAGATTTTCCATTCACTAGGTTGCACACACACGGTAGCAATCTAACATGCTCCCATTCTAGGATGCTAGCCGCCCTCCACGCTAACATACCTTTACAGTTGCACCACACTCACACTAGGGGCCCCAGCACGTCCGCACAATAGCCTGTGCTCTTCTGGGCCACTAGCCTGAAGGCTTCGGCGTCTGGGGTGTCCAGTGTGTGTGTGACGAGCTAAATAAACCAAGGGCTGAACCTTCAGGTGAATGTTAGGGGTGAGCAGGAAAGGGGCTTTTGGCTGAGGGCGTGGTTGCCAGTACGCTGACAGAAGGATTAATATTCATGCAGCTGTAAATAGTGGCGTGATTGTTCAGTCAGCCTGGCATTAAGGAGCAGACTCCATCCAGGGAATATGCGAAGGACAGGAAGTCTTGGATAGCGAGCAACTTTCACAGATTGTTTACCTTTTTAAATCTTTTTTTTAGTGAGTCTTAAACATGATAGAATTATGAGCAGCAGACACAGATTCACGCAGACGTATATCCCTGGACTGACATGCGCTCGGCCGAACGCCTGTCATAGCCGGCTCCTCTGCTGCACAGCTCACTCTTAGAAATGATTTCTGGGAGAGGACTGCGTATGATCCCTCCCTTTCTCCTTTTCTGTCTCCCTCCCTATTTCTTGCGTTCTTCTTTTCTTTTTTTCCTTCTTCCGCCCCCTACACACTGACTCCAAATGTGATGGATTGTCTCTATTGCACGGAGCTTTGTTTGGGATTAATGAGGATTGTGGGTGAGAGGGGAGGTGTGGGTGGGGCGGGGCGCGGGGGCCTCTGGGCACGCTCCAGGCACAGTGAGCACCGTCTGCGCACTAAACGGACAGTTATGGAGCGCCCAATTACAGAGCAGCCAGGCCCTGCCCTCTATTACACAGCCCATCTAGCTGGAGTCTGAGCCCTGATGTAAATGGAGGCCTGTGGAATGCCTAATTTCCCCTACGAATATGCTGGTGGAATCACTGGAGTAATGTGTTCTCTCCTCTCTCTGTCTCTCTCTCACGCTCTCTCACTCTCACTCTCTCTCTGTCTCTCTCTCACTCTCTCTCACTCTCACTCTCTCTCTGTCTTTCTCTCACTCTCTCTCTCTGTCTCTCATTCTCTCTCACTCTCTCTCATGTTGTCTCTAACTCTGTCTATTTCCCTTTGTCTATTTTTTCTTTTTCTCTCTCTCTCTCTCTGCTCCTGTCTTTCCTGAAACCACAGCTCCTGCACCAGTAGTGTACAGGGTGACAGGCAGGCTAGAGGAGCTGAATGTTAATGGAGTTGAACGAAAAGGGCCTTGTGTGCATGCATTTGCTT
>NC_049547.1:1383564-1386064 GCF_013358815.1 Electrophorus electricus
GCAGTCACATACACACACACACACAGTCACACACACACACACAGTCACACACACACACACAGTCACACACACACACACACACACACACACACACAGTCACACACACACACAAACACGCAGTCACATACACACACACACACACAGTCACACACACACAAACACGCAGTCACATACACACACACACACACACACAGTCACATACACAAACAACATGTTGTGTAGATGTTGTGTAGACAAAAAAAATCTAAATAATCGCATTCCATTTCAAATATGGAAACAAACCGAATTGCAGTTGACTAATATCACTAGCCTGAGAGATGGAGGAGGTGAAAAGAGAGAGAGAGGGAAGGAAATAATGAAAGACAGACAGAAAGGCAGAGGGACGGAACTGGGAGTGTGTAGTGTGTAATGAGGGAGTGAGTGAGACTCGACGGATGAGGTGTGTGGTAGTCTTGGGCAGAATAAAAAGCACAAGCCTTCCCCCCGTGTTAAACACATCAGTGTAGACGTCTGTGTCTCGCGCACACACACACACACATCGGCAGACCTGTGTGTGTGTGTGTATGATATATGATGATGGTGTTGTGTTGGTTTTAAGCAGCATTTGATCATATTTCTGTTCCATTCTGGTCTGTTTGTTTAATTTGCTATTTGCTGAATGTTTGATATGGTGCTCCAGCCTCTCTGAAACGTCTGTAATAGCTATATTGTGTTCCCCGGGTCTTTTAAGACTGCTAGTTTAAAGACTGCTCGTGTGTGTGGTCCATAAAGGTGCTGGGTTTTTCATTACACTCACAGATGGAGTGTGTGTGTGTGTTTATGTGTGTGTCGATGCGTGTGTGTGTGTGTGTGTGTGTGTGTGTGTGTGTGTGTGTGTGTGTGTGTGTGTGTGTGTGTGTACGTGTGTGTAAAGTTTAATGTGTTTTGCTCTGTGCTCTCAGATCAGTCTCTTAACACTGTGTGTATGTGTGTGAGTGTGAGTGTGAGCACTAATGGTTACTAACGCTCTAACACACACACACACAGAGGATGTAAACAGCACTGCTGAAGACCCAGAGAACCTAAGTTGGTTTTATTTCTAATTAGTGTAATATTGCTAGTCTGGCACATGTGTGTACAGTTGCTGGTGGAGAAATGGTTGGCCTTTTGTTAAGTAACACTTACAGACACTCAGAGAGTTGCCATCCCTCCCGCATACCCCTGCTTCATGTTCTCACCCAGTCTGAGTCTGTCTGAGTGAGCTGGCGAGTACATGGTTCTTCAAAGGACACACACTTGGGTGTGTTGGTGAACTCAATGTTGCCGTAATGTTTGTACATGTGGATCAATATGCTGTAGCGATTTTCCTGGATTAACAGATTCTAGGCAAACCTACATTTGTAGAGTTAAAACAGGCGTTGGGTCAGGCAGCACAGGTATTAACATCAGGAGAGCCAGGCAACGCTGAGGGCTTTAGCAATGCAGTGGTTCACTGTCCTCTGAGATGCTTGTTTGGGTATTGTTTCATTTTTATCCTAAAATAAAGCTCTTCTGTTCTCCAGACTTGCACTGATGAGTCATGTTCGTGGTTTTGTAAGCAGTGTTTAATCATATTTCATAGCTCCATTTTGTTGTTGTTTTATATTGAAAATGGGGAATGTTTAATATAACACTTTAGATTAGCATCATACACACATTTGTAATACTTTGTTTTGTGTTCCCTGGGTCTTTTAAAACTGATAGTTTAAAGTGTGTGGTCCTTAAGGGTGCTGAGTTTCTCCCCTCTTAACACCCCTTCCCACACACACACACACACACACACACACGCACACACACACACACGTGTGCACGAGTCGTTATATGTCCCTCACACAGGGAAACAGACGATATAGTTTGGGGGGAATGGCAGGTATGTGTGTGTGTGCGTGTGTGTGTGAGTGTGAGGTGACAGAGCTGATCTGAATGTGTGTTCCACCCTCCCCCCAGCCAGTCCTATTACAGGCAGAAGTTACGTTCCCCAGTAGAGGAGCCGAGTGTGGAGACCACAGGGGGGTGATGGGATTGTGATGGGGCCGCTGAGGCGGTTTCAGCCTCCAGTCGCCTCAGCCCACTAATGGAGGGATCAGCAGTGCTACAGAGAACCAGTACGATGGATTAAAGCTGAGGGGCCTGAATTTTCCTGGGGAAGCACAGCTGGACCCAAACACGCAGGGGGGTAACAACTGGACCCCACTATGGGCAAACACGCAGGGGGGTAACAACTGGACCCCACTATGGGCAAACACGCAGGGGGGGTAACAACTGGACCCCACTATGGGCAAACACGCAGGGGTATAACACCTGGACCCCATTAAACACACAGGCGGGTAACAACTGGTCCCCATTAAACACATAGCGGGGTAACAGCAGTTTTGGATCTTGGGTGTAGTATGAGATGGTATTTGGGTAAAGTATGAGTGTGTTTGAATGTAGTGCGAGCTAGTGTTTGGGTGTAGTCTGAGCTGGTGTTTGGGTCTAGTTT
>NC_049547.1:1388564-1398564 GCF_013358815.1 Electrophorus electricus
GTGATAAGTTTAGTCCAATGTTCACTATGTGGTTACTAAACCTCTACACTCCTCTACACTCCTCTAAACTCTACACTCCTCTACACACTTCTACACTCCTCTACACTCTACATTCCTCTACACTCTACACTCCTTTACACACTTCTACACACCTCTATGCTCTCCACACCTCTACACTCTATACTCTACACTACACACATCTACACTCTACACTCCTCTACAGTCCTCTACACACCTCTACACTCCATACATCTCTACACTCCTCTACACACCTCTACACTCCTCTATCTCCTCTACACACCTCTACACTCTATACTCTACATCTACACACCTCTACACTCTATACTCTACACTCTACACACCTCTACACTCTCCACACCTCTACACTCCTCTACACACCTCTACGCTCCTCTACACACCTCTATGCTCTCCACACCTCTACACTCCTCTACACTCCTCTACAGTCCTCTACACACCCTACACTCCATACATCTCTACACACTTCTACACTCCTCTATGCTCCTCTACACACCTCTACACTCTATACTCTACACTCTACACACCTCTACACTCTACACTCTTCACTCCTCTACAATCCTCTACACACCTCTACACTCTCCACACCTCTACACTCCTCTACACACTTCTACACTCCTCTATGCTCCTCTACACACCTCTACACTCTATACTCTACACTCTACACACCTCTACACTCCTCTACACACCTCTACACTCTACACTCTACACTCCTCTACAATCCTCTACACACCTCTACACTCTCCACACCTCTACACTCCTCTACACACCTCTACGCTCCTCTACACTCCTCTATACTCCTCTCTTCTTCTCTCTGCTCCTCACTCCTCTACTCTTGGTTAAAATTAAATTAATTAATAAGAATAAATAATGCACGTTTTTGTTTGAAGTAAGAAATTGTTTTCTCCGCAGTACAATACTGTATTCAATACTAAGAACAGAAACACTTTTTCTCAGTAGTTCACTTAGTTGTCTAGTTATGTGAGCATGTCTGAATGTGTGTGTGTGTGTGTGTGTGTGTGTGTGTGTGTGTGTGTGTGTGTGTGTGTGTGTGTGTGTGTGACGGCCACAGCTGGTTTCAGGTTCAATTTCTGAAAATGGAGCTTTATTTCTGAGTGAGACAGCTGAGGGTCTTTCTGTTCCCCTCCATATGTCTCCTCTATCCTCCCTTTCTCCCTTTCTCTCTCCCTCTCTGTCTCGCTCTCTCTCTTTCTCCCCTCTTTCTCTTTCCCCCTCCCCTCTCTCTCTCTCTCTCTCTCTCTCTCTCTCTCTCTCCCTCTCTCCTCTCTCTCTCTCTCTCTCTCTCTAATATATATATATATAAAATGTGTGTGTGAGAGATGTTAGTGTGTAACTGGAGTTTTTCACAGGAACCGTGCAGCTGCGGCTCTCATCAGGATGGGGGGCGAGGGGGTGAGATGGGGGAATGGGGTGGGGGCAGACGGATTGGCAAAAGTCACGCTAGCAGGTGCTAAAGCTTAACAAAAGACAACTATAGAAAAGCAGGGGTGGATTTCTCATTTTTCAGGTTATTAGCGGCTTACTATCAATACACTGACAGGAAAGCTCTGATTGGGTATAGACAGGTGTGTGTATGTGTGTGTGTGTGTGTGTGTGTGTGTGTGTGTGTGTGTGCGTGTGCGTGCGTGTGTGTGTGTGTGTGTGTGTACACGTGTATGTGTGTTTGTGTTTGTGTGTGTGTGTGTGTGTACACGTGTATGTGTGTTTGTGTTTGTGTGTGTGTGTGTACATGTGTGTGTGTGTGTGTGTGTGTGTGTGTGTGTGTGTGTACACGTGTATGTGTGTTTTATGTTTCTCTGTGTGTGTGTGTGTGTGTGCGTGTGTGTATACAGATGTGTATGTGTGTTTGTGTTTCTGTGTGTGTGTGATGCAGGGGCCTAATTGGTTGCTATAGTTCTACATTTCTTTCTGCCATAAGTGTCTGAGGCAGATGTGTGTATAGATCAGCCTCACCTCCTCTCTGCTGCGCTCTAATTAGTTCTAAATATCAGATATTGCTTCAGGTTGTAAACATGGCCGCAAGGTATAAGGTAGGAGGAGAAGGCTCATTTGGAGATTTTAACCTCACCAAAGCCTTGCACACTCTCAGAGAAAGGACTTCAGGCTAGCTATCGGAAGGTTGTGGCTCTGCCCTGCAGCCGCTGTTGGGCCCCTAGCAGGGCCTCTATCCCTCTCATCTTCAGGGGTCCTGACCCGGTGCTTTGAGCCCAGCTTCCAAAGAAAACAAAAAAGCACACTCAATATAAACATTTTAAAAAATCCCCCTCCCACCTCCCCCTGGCTAAGCTCCTCCCGTTACAGTTGGTGTGGTCAGTTTTTACGCATAATGGCTCAGTGGAATGGATCCCTGATACCTCTGACACACGTCCTTCGTTTCTGTCACTCTGGAAAGCCCTTTAAGTTGATGACATCTTCTGTTCTCAGGGCGAGAGATACTGTGGCCCTTTCTGCTTTGCATTCTCATATGATAAATAATCCACGTGGACTCCCCAGTTCAAGGGACACACCCTGATTTGGACCTTGTATTATCATAACAGTGCCATTTAGTGCAGCGGAGTATGTCATTCACCTTTGGGTCTGTACTGTAATTCCTTACAAAACACACACACACACGTGCACACTTTGTTCATCTTCATGTGCTGGAACAAAAGCTGAAAGTTACTCTGAGAGACCTACCAACACCATTATACATCAGCAGGTTCTCTAGAAGACACTGTTAGAGATGTGAGAAACGTTGCTTCTGTAACCCAGCCGTCAGCTCAGAGCAAACCAACCACTGGAGTCATCACTGTGTGCTTCTGAAAGTAGAGGGTACCATTGTGTTTGGGTGAGTGCATGAGACAGATGTGTGTGAGTGTGTGTGTGGTGTGTGTGTGTGTGTGGTGTGTGTGTGTGTGTGCACGCAATGTAGTCTGAGTCTGGCCCATCCATCATTGGGCCCCCAACAGCTGGTAGGTGTGTGTTGGGCCTCTCTCAACACACACACACACACACACACTTGGTACTTAGTATATATTTATACCTGTCAGTGGAAACACAGCCGATTGCTTCTGCTAGCACCACTGGCCTTGCGTAGTGTAGAGCCTGTGCTATACTCAGAAAATGTGCTTATACTAATGCCTGTACTGCATTACTGTAACGGGCATAATTCATACCTTCAGTTGTCTTGTAGTTATTTATATGTGTTTGTGTTTATGTGTGCGTGCGTGCGTGTGGTGTGCGTGCGTGCGTGTGTGTGCGTGCGTGTGTGTGTGTGTGTGTGTGTGCATTCTGTAATTCTGATTAAAACATCTCAGACCTGTTAAGGGCAACAAGTAGAACGTACAGTTACAACTCTGCAGCTCCAACTCAAGTCCTGGAGAACGTGAGTGAGAACGTGAGTGAGAACGTGAGTGAGATGAGGACATGGGTGTCCATCCATCAGAGAAGCTCCACTGAGCTGCCAGTACGTGACACGGTGGTGGTGCCGCATGGACAAGACAATCAGCTAATGAGCGCAACGTGTGAGGAAAAAACACAGAGCATGAGGCAGGAAGAACAGAGAGAGAGAAACAGAGAGAGAGAAACAGAGAGAGAGAAACAGAGAGAGAGAGAAACAGAGAAACAGAGAGAAACAGAGAGAGAAACAGAGAGAGAGAAACAGAGAGAGAGAGCGAAACAGAGAAACAGAGAGAAACAGAGAAACAGAGAGAGAGAAACAGAGAGAGAGAGAGAAACAGAAACAGAGAGAGAGAAACAGAGAAACAGAGAGAAACAGAGAGAGAGAAACAGAGAGAGAGAAACAGAGAGACACAGAGAGAGAGAAAGAGAGAGAAACAGAGAGAGAAACAGAGAGAGAGAGAAACAGAGAGAGAAACAGAGAGAGAGAAACAGAGAGAGATACAGAGAGAGAGAAACAGAGAGAGAGAAACAGAGAGAGAAACAGAGAGAGAAACAGAGAGAGAGAAAACAGAGAGAGAAACAGAGAGGATTTTGTTTCTGCTCTACAGGCCTAATTGGGCTTGTGAGTAAGGGGAGAGAGTCTCTACTGAAGTCATTTTATTCCCTGTGCTTGTGTGTGGTGTGTGTGTGTGTGTGTGTGTGTGTGTGTGTGTGTGTGTGTGAACGCATGCAGGTTTGTGTGTGAGATGTAATATAAGTCAATATTGGAGGTAATGTGGAGCGTGTGTATGGCCCTTGTTAATGTATTTAAATGGCACTTGTAGGAAATAAGCTAGTGTTGAGGGTCGTCCCAGGTAACATGGTGAGTATGAATGCAGGCACACAGGTGCGTCCATGACCACGATTCAGACACGGGCGAGATTTAATAACCATGAAGAGGAAGACGCACCACAGCAGAATAATAAAACAGAACACTCATAAGATTATTCCTACACCAATTTGAAATATGTAATACAAAACAGCATGTTAAACAAGAGCTTGTGTGCGTGTGTGTGTGTGTGTGTGTGTGTGTGTGTGTGTGTGTGTGTGTGTGTGTGTGTGTACTTGCTCATACTGAGAGGGCAGAGAGACTGCACTGTGATTGGCTGAACAGTCTTTGGTCCCAGGATTCCCTTCTCTCCCACATATTCAGTTCTGTGTCTTACATACACAAACACACATCAGTGGCTTTACTCCTGTGTGTGCTGCACATCGTGAGTGTTTAACCTGAGTGAGTGCATGTGTGCGTATTGCAGTCAACTCCGGGGATGGTATCGACTATAGCCAGCAGAAGCGGGAGAACGTGGGGGACCTGATCCAGGAGACGCTGGAGGTGTGTGAACGCTACGGGGGGGAAGACGCCTTCATCAACATCAAATACATGGTGCCCACCTACGAGTCCTGTCTGCTCAACTGAAGTGGAGATGAACCCCTGACACATACACTCACACACACACACACACACACACACACACACACACACACGCACACACTACTGCTTCACCTGAGCCTTGTAGAGCACATACATGACTGTATTAAAGTAGCTGTTGGTTATTTTCACATGTTTGTGTTCTGTGAGCTTTCGTGTTCTCTGAGAGAGAAGACCCTGGAGTACTCTGTGTGTAAACCCTCAGAGAAGGGTTTAATCACACACACACACACACACACACACACACACATCACAGAGAAGGGTTTAATCACACACACACACACATACACACATCACAGAGAAGGGTTTAATCAGACACACACACACACACACATCACAGAGAAGGGTTTAATAACACACACACACACACACACACACACACATCACAGAGAAGGGTTTAATCACACCACACGACACACACACACACATCACAGAGAAGGTTTAATCAACACACACACACACACACCACACACACACACACACACACATCACAGAGAAGGGTTTAATCACACACACACACACATCACAGAGAAGGGTTTAATCACACACACACACACACACACACACCACAGAGAAGGGTTTAATCACACACACACACGCAAACACAGAGAAGGGTTTAATCTCACACACACACACACATACAGCACAGAGAAGGGTTTAATCACACACACACACTCTCACATACACACATCACAGAGAAGGGTTTAATCAGACACACACACACATCACAGAGAAGGGTTTAATAACACACACACACAGCACAGAGAAGGGTTTTCATCACATGCGCACACACACACATCACAGAGAAGGGTTTAATCTCACACACACACACACATACAGCACAGAGAAGGGTTTAATCACACACATCACAGAGAAGGGTTTAATCACACACACAGCACAGAGAAGGGTTTTAATCTCTCTCACACACACCACACACACATCACAGAGAAGGGTTTAATTCACACACATACACACACAACACAGAGAAAGGTTTAATCAAACACACACATACACACAGCAGAGAGAAGGGTTTAATCTCACTCACACACACACATCACAGAGAAGAGTTTAATCTCTCACACACACACAACACAGAGAAGGGTTTAATCACACACACAGCACAGTGAAGGGTTTCAATCACATGCGCACACACACACATCACAGAGAAGGGTTAATCTCACACACACACACACATACAGCACAGAGAAGGGTTAATCACAACACATCACAGAGAAGGGTTTAATCACACACACAGCACAGTGAAGGGTTTAATCTCACTCACACACACACACACACACACACACACACATCACAGAGAAGGGTTTAATCACACACACATCACAGAGAAGGGTTTAATCACACACACACACACACATCACAGAGAAGGGTTTAATCACGCACACACACATCTCTGTGTTGTTGTGTGTGTGGATTAAACCCTTCTTTGTGGTGTGTGTGTGATTAAACCCTTCTCTGTGTTTGTGTGTGTGTGTGTGTGTGTGATTAAACCCTTCTCTGTGATGTGTGTGTGATTAAACCCTTCTCTGTGTTTGTGTGTGTGTGTGTGTGTGTGTGTTGAATTTGAATGTCCAATCTGGTCTGATTTTGTCTTCATCAAAGCCACTCGTTTTGGGGTTGTATTATATATTGTGTTATTACTGATCATGCATGGATATCACAGGTAAATATAAATAAAATTGTAAAAAAATAAACAAACTTTCTTTTAATTTTAATTTTAATACACTGTCAAAAGCTTTTAATTTTAATACACTGTCAGTGTCTCTTTTCATGAGATAATATTTATTTATTTTATTTTCTTGGTCATCACGTTCTTGGTTCTCAACTGTACTGGATTCACCTCCAGCACACACACACACACACACACCACACACACACACACACACACACATACACACACACAGCTCTCTTCTCAGTAAGGCTGGCTCACCCTCCTAAATTTACACTATATTCTGTATGTCCTCATTACTGAATGCAACCGTAATTCCACATTAACTTAATATTGACCTTGTAATTGGTCTTGTGAATTTCAGCTGCAAATTGCCGTCCTGCCTGCTACACATTAAACACACACTACTGAGCAGAGGCTACCTGTACTGTGGGTCTCTTCACACAGCCTCTGCTTAAAACCCGGAGAGATTTAAGATGGTTATTCTTCCTAGCAAGACAAAAAGTGTCTGGAAGAATTAGCTGAAATTAGTTTATTCTCCAGCTTCTTATTCAAGATTTCCAGTCCATGTTCGACCTCATCGGGCAAATAGCAAACAGCCGTTTCTCTGTATTTTCATGAGGTTTGAATATGCTAACGTCTTGGAGAATTAACCTCCTGAGTTTAGAGAGGTAGAGTGCTTGACTGGTTCAGTTCAAATTCTCCCTCCTCCCTGGCTCGGGTTTGGACAGATTTGTACTGCTGTTTCCTTTCCCAGAACTCCCTGAATTTCCGTTACTTCACATGCAAAATGAAAAACGACATAATTTGTTTGTTTTAAAGAAGGGATTAATAAACAGATCAGTGCTGGTTGCCAGAACCATGGCAGTGAACAGAGTAAATGCTATTTTGTCTTGTTTCAATGTTCCGGCTAGAACACAGATAAAACTGCTCCTCTGCATTGGATTATCAAAACAGTAGCAACGCAAGTCATCACGTGTGCAAGAGCATGGGTGAACGTGAGAGTTTTAATCCTTAATGTGAAGTAAACTCTACAGCTGTAAACTCTAAACTGTGCTCAGAATATATCAGAATCACCTGGCTGTTATCACGTGACCTGCTCAGAATAACTCGGCTGTTATCATGTGACCCTGCTCCAATGAAACAGGGACAGTGGTAGCGCAGTGGTGAAGGTACTGGACTAGTAATCAGAAGGTTCCCTTAACCCTCGATTGCTCAAGCTGTGTTCATACAGAATTGTAAGTTGCTTTGGATAAAAGTGCCAGATAAATGCTATAAATGTAACCTGGTTGTGATCATGTGACCTGTGGTACACATCTTCAGAATGCTGCTGTGTTATTTGCAGTCTGGATTTGTGATGGTATTGGATCGATTTCCTTAAAAAGTTTTCTCCCGATATCCGATCCTGCATTTTTGGCTGACATTGACCCGGTTCTGATCCATGGTTTCGTATCAGTGTCATCTTTAGTTGTGTGTGTGTGTAGTGAGTGAGTGAGAGAGAGAGAGAGAGAGGAGAGGAGAGAGAGAGAGAGAGAGAGAGAGAGAGAGAGAGAGAGAGAGAGAGAGAGAGAGAGAGAGAGAGAGACGAGGAGAGAGACAGAGAGAGAGACAGACAGAGAGAGAGAGGGAGAGAGAGAGACGGTGAGAGAGAGAGAGAGAGAGAGAGAGAAGGCGGGATCACGTCATGCTGTTAGTCAGTTCTCTGTGGAGTGAGAACTCAAGCAGTAACTTACAGGTCTGCGGTTCTGGAACTCAACAGGATTTAACAGCACCTCACTTACACTCTTGGTCTCACACACACACACAAAACTATGCTCTTTCTTTCCTTTAGCTGAGCTTTGAAGTTCTTCTGACTGCAGAGCAAAGTGACCCTGCTGTTTCTGGTGGCGGGACAGAAGTCCCTTCTTCTCATGCACATAGTTTTTACAGTTCTCAGACCAGTGGCTTGCACCCAGGCATCTGTTCGTCACGAGCAGCTGGAAGAGGCGGTGTGACCCACTGATCGGTGTGTCGGAAAGCTGGGCACATTTTTCCAGTAGAATTACGCTAATCCCAAGCATCTGTGGACCTTGTTTTGCAGTGATTTCATATGGAGGAGGAAATTCCGATAACTGGAGAATTCCGATAGACGAGATTACCACAGCACAGCCAATGTTGAGAGAGAGGGAAGAATTACAGAGACACTGTGCTGCACGACACACCAGTGTGTGTGTGTGTGTGTGTGTGTGTGTGTGTGTGTGTGTGTGTGGTGTTTGTGTGTGTGTGTGTGTGTGTGCGCGCGCATGCATGTGTGCGTGTGAGTGTGTGTTTGTGTATGTGAGTGTGTGTGTGTGTGTATGTGTGTGTGCGTGCGTGCGAGTGTGTGTGTGTGTGAGTGTGTTTACACATGTTAATGTTCTGTGAATAGTAAGCTTAATGTATATTATGTAATGTGTGTTAAGTATTTAAGCAGAGCCATTCATGTAGTTGATGTCAAGTCTGAATCGGTCCGTGATCAGAACCTGCCGACACTCAGAGGCGGAGTCAGGAGGACATAGCGGTGTGATGTCACACCCACTCAACAAACTCACACAGTGTTGGAGAGAGAACGGCCTTCTGACGGTTTCAGTTACAGCTATAAGATTAAAGAAAAAGAGTGAAATACCTCATAGACAACATTCAGGAGCCCCAGCCAGAGCATGGAAGGACAACTTAGTTCCATCTGTCTGTCTCTCTGTTTGTCTGTTTTCTGTGTATGTCACACTGCTCACACATGCAGCTGTTTCAGAGGCTTTTTTCCTCTCAACACACAGGCGTGTGTGTGTGTGTGTGTGTGTGTGTGTGTGTGTGTGTGTGTGTGTGTGACATTCACCTGTCTCTCTAGAGGAACGATGTTTAAAATGACTGCAGCTTAGACGACAGCATTCCTGGAAGAATGGGGTGATCTCACATGACCCATGAAAATCTCTCTCTCTCTCCCTCTCTCTCTTTCGCTCCCTCTCTCTCTCCCCTTCCCTCTCTCTCTCTTTCTCTCCCTTCTCATTCTATCCCTCTCTCTCCCTCACTCTCTCTATTTCTCTGTTATTATTAGATGGACTGCCCTTGCTAAAGCAGCAGCTGTCACTGTGGCTCAGCAGGGCTTTCTGAAGGTGACTTGTCCTAGAAGGAGAGTTTCACTTCAGCGCCAGACTCACCAAATCCTGACTGGAAACTTGCTGAGGTTCTGGAATACTTTACTCAACCCTGAACTACAGACTGGGAATTCTGGGGCCCTGGCAGTCTCGAACAGAGCGATCTCCAGGGTGAGAGGAGGGACTAGGGGGACAGGCGTCCTCCAGCAGGCTGTGAGGAGAGCTAACCGAACACTCTCCTGGGGAAGAGGAGAGACGAGATCTGCTCGGTTCTATGCACCATTCCGGAAGGCAGCC